>NC_069505.1:134213579-134378579 GCF_027579735.1 Bombina bombina | reverse complement strand
ACATAGTATACACTTATACATGCAGATACACACACACTACATAGCATACACTTACACAGGCAGATACACACACACTACATAGCATACACTTACACATGCAGATACACACACACACACACACACACACACACACTACATAGCATATACTTACACAGGCAGATACACACACACACTACATAGCATACACTTATACATGCAGCATACACTTATACATGCAGATAACAGACACTACATAGCATACACTTATACATGCAGACACACACACACTACATAGCATACACTTATACATGCAGATACACATACACACACTACATAGCTTACATTTATACATGCAGACACACACACACTACATAGCATAAACATATGCATACAGATACACACACACACAGTTATGGATACAGATAGACACACACACTACATCATATATGGGAATCTATTATTCATTGTATGGGGTCCTGGGGTTGGCAAGCACATTAGCTGGCAGTCTGTGGCTGCCACTATTCGTTACCCTGGTATTAGCACTGCTCATTGTATAAAACTGAAGGCATGCTAGTATTATCACCAGGGGTTAGACATCATCACTACCAGAGGTAGGTTAGAGAGGTCACCATTTCCTGAGGTCAGAGTGTATACAGCCTTCTTACTCCTGCTTAACCCACACACCATTCCTTTTCCACAGGGAATCTAACAGGTATCTAACCCTGTGAGAGTAAAGCCAGCTGCTTCTGAGTATGGGCTCAATAGAATCAATTTTGTTTAAAATGCATGGGGCAAATCGGGACAGATGGCTAGCAACCCGGGACAGGGGGATAGACCCCTAAAATCGGGACTGTCCCGTGAAAATCGGAACAGTTTGGAGGTATGCATCAAGAAAAATTATACATTTGGATTTGTTACGGTCTGACAGTTTACAATGTGCTATAAATAAATCAAATTCGATTTTCATTATGTATGTTATGAATTCTATACTTATGTTTATTTGTATGATGATTTAGCTGTCCACTACCAAATGATTGGTTAGAATTAATGTGGATGCTTATTATTGCAACACACCTTTTTTAGAAGGAGGTGTTGGCCTTTGTTTGTTAGGATTGGATATTTTCTCTTTAAAAGCCAGTACTCCCTGACTACTAACAGAAGCCTGAGGAAACAGCAAGGAGAGCTGAGAAACGCGTTGCACAATTGTTTTATTCACACAGGGTACATGTCATGCCCTCTGTTTTTATATGTTTTTTATGATTAAAACTTTTAATTCTTGAGACATTTGGGAGTCTGAGATTTCATTATCCAAGCTTACAGCAGAAGGTGTGGTCCAAACTGAATCCCTTCCCTGGTGATCAGTGAGCTGAGACACTGCGAGTTCCCAGAACATTTTACTTAGCACAATTGGGTGCTGCCATACTTGTAAGTATGAGCATTTAGTGTGCATATCATTTGAAAATATTATCAGTATCACACGAAGAAGTGCCCTTGTTTGTGATTTTTTTTCACAGAAGTGTATTGGAGTGAGCAGTATTGTTTACCACAAAGAGCAGCTGCCTATTGTCATTGGTATCCAATTCACTCTGCACATAGTGCACAGATTAATATTGGACTACCATACCAGATAAAACTTTATACTTATTGTCAATAATATTGTTCTGTTTTGTTTTGATGCGCAAAATTGTTGCATTGATGGTCATTCCACATTTTTACTTTTAACTTCATCCCCATATTAATCTGGTCTATTTTTCTGATGTTTTTGGAAGAAGGTTAATATTTTCAACTCCTGATTGATTGTTTCAAATCCTGTCTACCCTGATTTATAATACTATTGATTGTTATTGGATTTGATTAATTGTCCAGAAAATACCCCACTCTATACCTGGCTATTTGGTAGCGCCCCCTAGAGTTGAGGCTAGTTGTGTCATCAACATTTTGAGCAGTATCTACTAATTTTATTTTATGCCTATCTTATGACAGAGGCTTTGCTGTACAAGTTGGATACCATAAGCGCTACCTAGTAGTTATGTGAATTGCACAACACTGTTAAAGAGACATAGGGGTTGATTTATCAAGCTGCAGTGGACAGGGGCACATATACGCTCCCCTGTCTGCCGCAGTTCGCCTCTAGCGGGCTGAATTCGCTGCCGGAATTCAGCATTGCACACTAGTGATATTTTGCACTCGCATGCAATCCCGCCTCTTGCCCGCGCAACGCCAATCACCCGCGGGCAGGATCTGTAAATCTCCCCAGTCAGACGAGACCGGGGAGATTGAAATTCGCCTGAGGACCGCTGCTTGTTAAATACGGACTGCAGGTTCTCTTGTGAGAACCTGCAGTTGTAAGGGGTGCAAAGCTTTGATAAATCGACTCCATAAAAGTATAAAAATGCTCCAATGTATGGCAGGGAAAAACCCCACATATAGCTCACAAAATCCTACTGTATCCTAGACCAGTGGTTCTCAACCAAAGTGAACTCAAGGCCCGGTAAATTTTAGCTAGACATGTCCGGGGCCCAGTAGTTTATTTATATATATATATATATATATATATATATATATATATATATATATATATATATATATATATATATATATATCTATATATAGTGAGCAGCAGGGGCGGGCTGATCAGCCAGGCAAATAGGACCTGGGCCGAGGGACCAGCAAGTAGGGGGGCCCACAAATGGTATCTCCACGGATCTTGGTGCATTCCTTAAGCTGGAGTTTTCAGTTGCCCTATCAGTAACTATGCAAATAAGTATGGGTTTAGTGGGGGCCCTGGCATGGGGTCTGTCGCTGTGAGGGCCATGGAGTGTGGGGTCTGGCCCTGGAGGTTGGGTGCCCTTTCTCTGGCCCTTAATGTTGGGGCTCCTGGCTCTGTAGGATGAGGGGCCTGTTGGGGGCAGGGCAGGAAGGTTACCATGTACATTTGCATACCATTTAATACATTTTGGTCAGTGTGAGACGGTGTTCCTGGGGCCTTGATTGGTCTCAGTCTGCACCTGGTTTGCAGTGGGGTAAGAGTGTGCATTGGGGGCATGACAGGTCAGGGCCCACCAGCAGGGCTATCACGGCCCGGTACTGGGCCACGGCCCGGCTGATGAGAAACCAGGTCCTAGACTACATGGAGGGTTTGCCTCTCCATACTTCACTAGATTCTATGAGGCAGCGATGCTCGCTCATATATCTCAATGGGGAGTCAAAGACTCGCAATGTAAAGGAGGGGAATTGAACGGGCCTCACTGCCCTTCAATATTCATTTACGTTATCTCATTTGGACCCCGCCACATTGCCATAGGAATCTATCTATTGACAACCTAATAATTAAAGAATGCCTCTCTTCCTGGGACCAGATTAGGCATTATAAACAGATTGCCCCACACCCCTCTCCCATTACTACTATTTCAGGCCTTCTCACAGGTCTACCTACTCTCATGCTATAACGTGGACATGGTTAGGATACGAAAAGGTATCGGATTTATGGTCCACCTCCCCACAAGGCCATTTCATTACACTAGAACAAATTAGGGAAACCACTCATGTACCACCGTTCTTGGTTTTTGAATACTCACGAGTAATTAGTCTATTATCTAGCTGGGGCTTCAAGCCCGTACTTCCCTGCCAGTTGACATTGTGGGAATCGAGATGGCAGCAGGGGCTTAGATTAGGCAAACCTATGTCAATCCACTATAGTTTAATGGAAGGGGCTTCACCTACCGATAAAGCACTGCATATAATAAAATGGGAACAAAAACTGAATATATCTATTCCTACTCAGGTTTGGCAACATACACTCCTCTTAACTAAAAAAGCTATCCACTGTATAACCATATATGAGACTTATTTTAAGCTACTCACGCACTGGTATTATGTCCCAGCCAGATTAACTAAATTGTTCCCAACTGTTTCTCCCAAATGTTGGAGGGATTGCGACCAGATAGGTGATATGACTCATGTTTGGTGGGGCTGCCTGAAACTTAAACCACTGTGGAACACTTGTTTTAATACCCTTTCCAGATTGGGGATCTCCAGAAGTGGCCCTTTTCCATGGATATTTATGTATCTACCTCTTTTCAGCTATAAAACTATCCATTGCCAGATCATGGAAACACTTACACCCCCCCCTCCTGGCTAGAAATAGTTAAAGTTATAGCATATATTTATTCTATGGGAAAAATGTATTCTATTCCCTAGAAAATTCAGACCTCTTCGAAATGATCTGGGCGGATTGGCAAGCCATGTTTAGCACCCAGTGGCTTCCTAAGCTAGATACCTAAGGTGGCCTCTTCTTCCCATTTCCCGCCAGGCCTCCCCTCACTGAACTCTTCTCTTGATGACACCCCCTCTTCAGAACCCTCATCATCTATGTGTAACAACAATTTTCCATTACCCTCTCCGCCTCCTTTCCCCACCCACCCCTCTTCCCTGCTGATACAGCATTTGTAACCTATTGTGCATATATATAACTTAATGAAGTGGATATAGGTGAACTCTGATTGTCTTTCACTTGGTATATGTAAGTCTTTTGTTTTCTTGACTGTAATGTGCTAATGGCACAAAAAAAATCAATAAAATACAAATATATAATAAATGCTCCAATTTTTTTTTAACAGATAGTTAATCAGCTCCAGAGCAGCAATGCACTACTGGGTTAAAGATGTAGATATCTGGTGAACCAATGTCAAGAAGCATATATGTATAGCCAATAATCTCGAGCTAGCTAACAGTTATGATCCTGAGCTTACCTAAGTATCTCTAAATTATTTTCCACTTCCGTTTTGCCAAGAGTTGTTAATAGTGTTTATAGGTGACATGCTTATTTTTGCTTCTAAAATGTAAATCTTATTCACTGTTAAATCTCATATGTCCTTTACCAGCCCATTCTTCTAGTTTTTTTTTTATATAGCAATTATATTAATCTGCTCTACCCAATAACCCTAAACAATATAGTATCATCTACAAAGATAAAAATGTTGTTTGCAAATCTTTCCCCGTTTTTTATTTTTTTGTTTGTCATCTGTTTACTACCTGTTTGTTCCCTATCCTCCACCTATTTCCAGGCCCATAACATTTATTTCATGATTCAGGTAGAGAATACCATTTTAAAAAAAAGTTTAAAATTTACTTCTATTATCAATTTGCTTTGCCCTCATGCTTTTCTTTGTTTAAGAGATATCTAGGTAGCACGCACGTCTTGGGGCACTACATGATAGGAAATAATGCTGCCATCTAATGCTCTTGCTAATGTATAACATTTATTGCAAAACTGCTGCCATATAGTGTTGCAGACACATGCACACTCCTGAACTTGCCTTCCTGCTTTTCAACAAAGGATAACAAGAACTTTTGATAATAGAAGTAAACTGGAAAGTTGTTTAAAATTGTATGCTCCATCATGACTCTGTATGCAATTTTAAACAACTTTTTAAGTTCCTTCTTTTATCAAAATTTCTAAATTCTCCTGGTATCTTTTGTTGAAAAGCTGGGATAGAGCACTATATGTTAGCAGTTCTACAAAAATGTTATCCATTTGTAAGAGCTGTAGATGGCAACACTATCTCCTGCCATCTAGTGCTCCAGGCACCTACCTAGGTATCTCTTCAATAAAGTGCATCATGGGAACAAAGTAAATTTGATAATAAAAGTAAATTGATTCTTTTTTTTTAATGTATGCTCTGTCTGAATCATAAAAGAACATTTTGGGGTTTATATCACTTTAAAGGGACATAATACTCATATGCTAAATCACTTGAAAGTAATGCAGCATAATTGTAAAAAGATGACTGGAAAATATCACAAAAGGAAGATATTTTACCTCAAAATTTCCACAGCTCACCAGAGTAAGTGTTGTGTAAATGTTTATCTTTCAGTTACTGTCCAGCTGCAGGGTAAGAAATGAACAGCAGCCAATCAGCATCAGCAGTGCTGAGGTCATGAACTGTTTTAGTGTGATCTTATTAGATTTCATAGTAAAATTCCTTAAACTGAATATGGAAATAACATGAGTATGCATGAGGCATGCTCCCTTCCAAGTCCCGGGACAGGCATACTGATTTGCTTCTTAAAGGGACATTATTCACTCATTTTTTCTTTGCATACATGTTTTGTAGATGATCTATTTATATAGCTCAAAGTTTTTTTGTTTTTTTTAAATGTATAGTTTTGCTTATTTTTAAATAACATTGCTCTGATTTTCCGACTCCTAACCAAGCCCCAAAGTTTTATGAGACCCTCCGCTACCTTCTCCAGTGTGCTCCTGTTTGTGTAAAGGGTCTTTTCATATGCAAAAGAAGGGGGGTGGGTGTCTTATTTCCCACTTGCAGTGGGCTTTCCAGCTACCTTTTCAACAGAGCTAAACTGAGAGCTTCTAAGTAAGTTTTTAAACGGTTTTATACTGGATTTTTATATCAGTATCTGTGCATCTTATTCTTTATAGTAGTGTCTATTACATGCAGTTATATGAAAATTAGTGTATACTGTCCCTTTAAAGTCTGTTTACAGTGGGGTGTGAATACTTAGGACAATTTTGAGGTAAAATATCTTCCTTTTTTACATAGAGATCTTGAGGTGATATTTTCTATTCTGCTTTTTACAGCTATGCTGCATCACTTTCAAGTGCTTCAACATTTAGGTATCATGTCCCTTTAAGACTGTGCAACAATGGCCATCTATTTCAGAGATATTTATAGAGGGTGATAAGTAGGGTAAATCTTTGAGAGAATGTTGCATGTATGGAGGAGACAGTAGGGCAATTTCATTGATGTGTATAATTTTTAGGGGGATTTGTAGATGTCAGTGGGAGGTGCGTTTTTTGGGGAGCAGTATGGCAGGATACATTATGCAATATTTGAGTTATTCGTTGTAATGTAAAAATGTGAGGTGCTAACACTGAAGTTTACAAGGAGTTCGTGGGATGTGTGATATTGATATGTTCTTCTTCAAGAGTTCTCCTGTTGCTCAGCATCTTTTCTCTTACAGGTGTCTCAGGTTCTTCAGAGTGTTCCTGTGGACGTAGCCACTTTACCTGTGCTGTGAGTGCATTTGGCGAGTGTACCTGTATCCCTGCTCAGTGGCAGTGTGATGGTGACAATGACTGTGGGGACCATAGCGATGAAGATGGCTGTAGTAAGTAACCTTAAAAAAGATCTGTTGGGGGTGTGGCTAGTATGGAAATAAATTATACACAAGATGACTGCTGCTTGTTAAATATGGACTGCAGTCGTAGGGGGTTGAAAGGCTTGCAAAGTAATTTCAGTGAGTCATTACAATGTCACACGCTAATGTGTTAATTTCTCTCCAATTAGTGTTGCCCACCTGCTCTCCAGTGGATTTTCACTGTGACAATGGGAAGTGTATCCGCCGCTCATGGGTGTGTGATGGCGACAACGACTGCGAAGATGATTCTGATGAGCAGGACTGCCGTAAGTGCCTATTTAAATGCCATGGAATCGTGCCCTCAAGAGATCTGGATTTTAGGGCTAGATTGGTTACCCTTCAAAACATAATGGCTTTTCTTTATTGGTGTGTCATCCATAGCTCCACGAGAATGTGAAGAAGACGAATTCTCCTGTCAGAATGGATACTGTATCCGCAGTTTGTGGCATTGTGATGGGGACAATGACTGCGGCGACAACAGCGATGAGCAGTGTGGTAAGAACAAACTGCATCTCTCCTCCATAATAATAGTAAAAGCCTATAGCTGTTCTTTCCAGTTGGCACACCCAGATCAAGGATCATAAGCTACACCCCCATATCCTAACTAAACGACTTACCCAGATTTAGGGTCACCCAACACGTCTTCTCATGCTACCTAAACCACTTACCCAGATCTAGGGTCACCCAACATGTCTACTCATCCTACCTAAACCATTTACCCAGAACTAGGATCACCCACAACATATTCTTATCCTACCTAAACCACTTACACAGAACTAGGATCACAACAGGTGTTCTCATCTTACCTTAACCACTAAGCTAGAATTGGTATCACCAGCCATTCCTTCTAATTCAACCTAAACCACTTATCCAGAACTAGAATCACCCATAACAGCTTCTCATCCTACGTAAACCACTTAGCCAGAACTAGGATCACCCACCACATTTCTCATCCTACCTAAATCACTTACCCAGAATTAGGAACACCCACCACATCTTTCCATCCTACATAAACCACTTGCCCAAAACCAGGTTTAACCACCATATAGTCCCATCCTACCTAAACCACTTACCCAGAGCAAGGATTACCTTCCTTATCTACTCTTCCATGGGAATGGACTTACCATTCTTCCCATTTATACCAAAAGAGTTAGCTAGTGCTAGAATAATTTAAATATCTCACCATCCATCCCAGGAGCCTTGGTTGTTTATCAAAAAACATTCTAGAACATTGAAGTAAGCTCAAAGAACGATTCATAAAGTAAAAAGTAACACATTAATGTTTGTTTTTGTTAAAAAATAAGCCAGGTTTTTTAATGAATGTCTATTTGAGTGTTCAAAATAGATAACAGTACAATGCAAATGATTCATTAACATAAAAATGTGTTTTTACAAATTAAAAAGAGTAGAAAGAATACTTAGGATATAACTTTATTGATCGTGATAACAAGCTCGAACTATAAGGAAACATTGTAACACTCACGTTATTTACCTGGGAACTTTAGAGCCCATCGCTGATTCCACTTTACATATGCAAAGATGAGACCAGAAATGATAAAAATATGTTATATTTTGATGCACTAATTATCCTTTATTGGTTATTTCCTGATAAGGACAACCCACAGCTCTTTTGCTAGACAAACAGACACCCCTTCCTTTAAGCATAAAAGTACAAGTTTTTTTTTTTTGGTTTTTTTTTTTACAAAGACACATAAAAGGATGCAAGTTATTTTTTATAGCAATTAAACCATTGATTACATGATTTGAAAATGTCTATTTGTGCTATTTAACCCTGTGTTCATTGGTCACATCACAGATATGAGGAAATGTTCAGAGAAGGAATTTGGCTGTGCGGACGGGAGCTGTATAGCAGAGCACTGGTTCTGCGATGGGGATACGGACTGCAAGGATGGCTCTGATGAAGAATCATGCCGTGAGTATTAGCTGTAGCTCTGCGGGCATTAAACAAATGCTCTTATGGATTAAGATTGATGCTGTAATACTGCCTCATCAGTCTCCGGTTCCATATGCAGACAGATGGCTGCAGCGTAGGGACAGCACCTCTCAGATGTAACTCCCTGGAGCAAGGACGTATATTTACGTTATGTGGTATGATGGGCAAAGTATTGCATGTCGTGTATATATATATATATATATATATATATATATATATATATATATATGTCCTTTTGGGTCAAGGGGTTAATGGGACATTAAACTCTAAATACATTGTATAAGCATTGTACTGAGGTTATTCTCTGCCTCCCCGTAGCTATGGGTGCTGCCGTGTTTCACTGCTTTCCAGTGCTGACATCTTAGTACATGCTCTGTGACTGTCCTTCAGATACCTGCACTGAAGCCTAAGGTTCAAAATGCCGGCATCCATAATTAGAGGGCGGTACATGACCTGTATTTTGTGCTTAATGTCCCTTTAGCATTATCCTATAACCTATTCTTAATCTTTTCTATAACACAATAGCTATTAAAAAAGTATTCTTGATTGCCTTTTATCTGTTTTTTTTTTTCTTTTAGAAAAAACTTTAACAAAGACCATAAACTTAAAAAAAAAATGATTCTTGCATTTTATAATTTAAATCATGGTATGTAGCGGTCATTTTGTTTGTGAATTCAGCATCAGCAGTATCGTTCATGTAGGCAGAATAAGCATTTAAAGGACAATTATATTGGAACAATTACACACTCTAATTTGTTATAGTATATATCATTTTGGTACTAGCTACCTGCAACTCACTGTGTTTAACACATAGTTAAAGAGAACTTTAATGACCCTTTAACAGTCAATGTTTTGATATGTGAACTGTAAGGTAAAGCTCTCCAACAAGAATGGACGCACTTTACTGGATAATTGATAAATGCCACAAAACTACTGTCCAAAATAAGCAAAGCATTTAAAACGCACCTCTTATGTGTTTTCAATACATGGAATTTATGGAAGGGCTGCCGCACATCGATAAATGCCAACAGCGTACGCTGTCGGCATTTATCATTGCACAAGCATTTCTAGTGAAATACTTGTGCAATGCCCCCCCCCCGCACATTCACAGTCAATCGGCCGCTAGCAGGAGGTGTCAATCAACCCAATTGTATCCGATCGGGCTGATTGCTGTCCGCCACCTCAGAGGTGGTGGACGAGTTAAGGAGCAGTGGTCTTATGACCACTGCTTCTTAACTTACATTTCCGGCGAGCTGGAAAGCACGGGGGTAGATACCGGCATCCGCTGCTTGGTAAATCTACCCCCTAGACTTGCAAGTTATGGGAAGCAGGATTATGGGCTGAGACTGTTTTCATAAATAAAAAGAGAGAAGCGCTCAACCTGGGAACGAACAATAGCATAATAGCTTGTTCTATGGCTAGTTACCACCCTAGAAGCAGCCTCTTTTTGCTCAATATGTGCCTTTCACAGAGAAGAACTTTCCTGAAGCATATCAGTCTGATCCTGTCTTCACAGTACAGTCCAGACCCAAAATACCATGCAATCCCTCTCTGAACAAGAGAAAGGGCAAAACCCCAGATGTACGTTTCGGCCTATTGTGGGCCTCGTCAGTGAGGTGCAGCCATATCCCTCTAGGCACACTGAGCAACGGTCTACATTATCTGATGCCATCTGAGCTGTTTAACACACATAATGGTATGAGCAGGCACCTGGTGGTTGTCTTGGCTTTATTGGATGTTGTACGTTGTTATAAAGAAATTTGAGGTAATTGCAAGATAATTTCCATCATGATGTTCCCATATTCCAGTTTCCCCCCACACACTGCTAAACATAATTTGAGTGGTTTCATAAACATCATGACTAAGTCACATTTCATGGCCGCTTGAATTAACATCTAACCATCCTTGATGGGGCACAGAGTGTACAGTAGCATTACACCTTTGTTATCTGTCAAAGACCTGCAGGCTTTCTACGTGAAATATGGTGCAATATCCACTACACATAGTTCAGGACTTGTAAGACTGCATTCCATGAAAGTCTGAAGTTGGTGGACCTACTCTTTGATCTTTATATTTTGCATGTTTTCATATTTATAATGGTCACTGCCAGCGATTTTGCAAAACAATATTTATAAAGACTAAAATGTCATACAACGGTAAGCTACGTTTGAACTAAGCAGGCTCATATGCATGGACTTAAAATATAATGTCAGCCGTTTTTAATTTTCAGTTAAATAAAGTTTTGCCTAATTTCATTTTAATCATTTATTAAAGGTAAAGGGTATATTTTAAACACTGCGTCTGCTCAGAACTTGTATGACACATTGAGTAATTGATACACAACTAGCGTTGCCGCCTCGGCCATGGTTTCCTGGACACTTATAAGTTGTACATGCTGCAGGGTGTGCAGAGAGGAAGATGAATATTGCTATCCAGGGGTAAAATTAATGTTCCCCTCTGCACTCCCTGCAGCATGTATAACTCATAAGTGTGCAGGAAAACATGGCTGAGGTGGCAACCCAATACACAACACTGCCGTCTCTGAGCAGGCTTGATGCTCGAATGTAGCTGCACAAGATATGTACATTGCAATTCGCATTTCACGTCGGCCATATCTGTACCATTTGTTACTCAGCATGTCTGTCTAGAAAAACACACTTGTGTAAGCACATATAATGTAAGAACAGAACATTAACCATTTCATAGCCTTACATTAATAATACAGAAGCTAAAAATGGAAGAATAAAAGGGAAAGGGAAACTCGAGTAAAAATAATATTTTATGTTTCAGAAAGAGCAGCAGTTTTAAGACACTTTACAATTTACTTCCATTATCAAACTTTGCACAGTCTTTTTATACACACACTTTCTGGGGAACAAGATCCTACTGAGCATGTGCACAATCTCACAGGGTATATGACGTAAACTGGTCTGTGATTGGCTGATATCTGTCACATGATACAGGGGGCAGGAAAATGGGATAAAAAATAAATTTGTCAGAAAAAAAATATATACTTCTTATTTGAAATTCAGAGTAGGTGTTATATCATTGTCTTTTTATTATGCTCTTGATAATTATGCAATTCTACTGCATTGAGTGGTCCTTTAAAGTGAATGTCAATTTTGATGCTAATGTGCCCAGTTTTTAAAAATTTGATTAAAACAGGGGCACTTTAATTCATCAAAATTTACATTTCACTCGTGTTGTGAAAAAAACTTACCTTTTAATCTTCGCAGCAGTTCCAGCTTCCTCCACCCGTCACAAAGCCTCTTCCTGGGTCTAAAATGAGGAATCTGGCTTCCTCCAATCACAGTGTTGAATCAGACACTGATTCCCCCGGGGGAGGGGGAAGCCGTGATTGGAGGATAACCTATCCATCATTTCTGACATCAGAAATGGCTTGCAACGACCGGAGGAAGCTGGAGCTGCTGTGAAGATTAAAAGGTAAGTTTTTTTCACAACAGGATTGAAATGTAAATTTTGATTAATTAAAGTGCCCCTGGTTTTAATCAAATTTTTTAAAAACTGGGCACTTTAGCATCAAAATTGACATTCACTTTAAGCAATATCTGAACAATGATTACAGGGTTCCAGTAGGTACACAGATTGATAATACCAACATTCACATAACTTCACAGTTTATATTAAAATCTCAAGGTGTTTACTGCCCCTTTAGGGCACCAAAACACTCTATTTATGAAGTAATTCAATTCATAATAATAGCGGTCAGTAAACGTAAAAAATAAAGTTACATAATTTTGCACATAGTGCAGGATCATGTAACATTATCTTAGAAACAGAGTGAAAAATCAAACAATTTGAGAGATTTGTATCCCCTAAAGTTACACGATTGCGCTATTGAGCTAAATGTAGCGCTCTAGTCTAGTAGCGGGAGCGAGCTACATTTAGTTCAATAGCACGATCGGGTGTGCTGAGTTTAGATAGCGCGCCTGCAAAGCACTTTTGAAAGAAAAAAAAACATAATTAGAAGAGCCCGGAGAAGAAACAAGGTAAGTGTAACTTTGGGAGATAAAATCTCTCTTATGTCGCTAAGATAAGATTTTTTACGTTTACTGTCCCTTTAAACTGGCATTAACTAGTTGCCCTGTAGAAATAAGGGAATGTGTGTAACCTCACTTAGATTTGGTCTGACTAACCTTCCTGCACTTGCTTTTTCCCAGCCTCAGAAGTACCAGCCCCCAGCTGCAATGTGGATGAGTTTCAGTGTGCGTATGGCCGCTGTATCCTAGACATTTATCACTGTGATGGAGATGACGATTGTGGGGACTGGTCAGATGAGTCAGACTGCTGTAAGTACCTCCAGTTATTTCCCTAATGACCTCAGGGGCATCTTTAGATCATTAACTTCCCCCACTACCATGTAACCTATTCCCTTCCCTCCATTACTGTATGTTTTCTGCAACCAATTACACATTGCCCGTGTGATGCCATCGGTAACCTTATCTGTTTAGCCGATTCATTTTATTTCATTGCTCTTTTCAAAAAGCCAACTGGCTCCTATTGCATCTGAACTCTTTTGTATATCTCAGCCTCTCACCAGCCCTGCCGTGCAGGAGAATTCATGTGTAACAGCGGACTGTGTATCAACTCTGGCTGGCGCTGTGATGGAGATGCAGACTGTGACGACCAATCGGATGAGAGGAACTGCAGTAAGTGCTAAAGAAGCTGTTATGTTTAATGTGCTCATTCACAGCAACCAAAAATATCAAATATTCTAATAAATTAGAGGATCTTAATTTTACACTTTAATTCCCCTCTGTTCTCTAACCCAACCCTTAAAGGGACATTAAACACTTTGAGATGGTAATATAAAAGGATAAGTCATGTATGTGTATATATGTATATATGTATATATATATATATATATATATATATATATATATATATATATATATATATATATATATATATATATATATATATATATATATATATATAAACTCTGCAATATACTTTCATGCACACAAACATGCATCTAGCAATATCTTATATTAACTGCAAGGTTTTCAGAAAAAGAAGAAAAAAATAAAGATAATACTAATGATAAATTTGTCTACTGGAAAAATAGATATAAATAGTTGCAGAAAGAAACCCACTAGTTAAAGGGCCATAATAGTTGAAAGATTGCATGCTCCAATTTATTAATTCAACCCTGTACTATTGTGTGTTTAACCCCGACAAAGGGGTGTGCAAGTAGCCCTGAAGATTGGATCAGCGATGAGTGCTCTGCAGGTCCTGAGCAGCACTTTTACTGTGTGTTTAATCCATTTTGCGGGGTGGGAGGGGAAACACACATTAGTGTACGGGTTTACTTATGGCCCTTTAAAGCTCTTTGTTTATTTACAGTTTAATCTTGTATGTGTTAAGACCAGTTTCTTTTAGTGCTGCTGTACTGTATAACATATATTTCTTCCTGTTTCTATTTACTAGCGACCTCCGTTTGTACCGCGGATCAGTTCCGCTGTGGCTCAGGCCGCTGCATCCGGTTGTCATGGAGATGTGATGGGGAGGAAGACTGCTCAGATAACAGTGATGAAAAGGGATGTGAAAAAACTGGTGAGTGGAGGAGTTTATAGTCTCTGAGATCATATTATCCTCTGTTATTATAATTATCGGTTATTTGTAGAGCGCCAACAGATTCTGCAGCGCTGATACTGTTACTGTGTCTCCCTGTCTCCTGATGCTGCTGCTGTTTTATCTTTATGCGCCTTTTTCTGGGGCCCCCAGTTGGCCATCTGTATATTTTTATTCCTTGAGACATCTTTCCTTATGTCAACTATATGTGCCCCTCATTTGCCTCGTTTTCTATTCATGCTATGTTTTTGTTTTCCCCTCTTTTGCTTGCACACATGGCTTTGTTTTCTCTTGCTGTTTCCCTGTCCTGTTGTTGTATCTGGGGGTCACCACTTCTCCTGTCTTCTTAAGTTTTTTCACTATCCTTATGTCTGTGTCTTCACCCTCCATTCTCCTCATGTTTACACTATCATTCTAGGTCACGAAAAAATACCGGCCACATGCATTTGCATAAATATTATTTACAGCATAATTTAGAAACTAAAGCTTCTAGGATTGATCTTAATTTGAATTGCTCATAAGGTTATAACACACTTAGAAGAAGTTTAACCGTGATAGCATCTTTATTGCTATATTTAATTTTTAATCTTGACCTGAACCTTATAAATAATGGCCGTGATATTAAGTACCAGCAATCCTATCACTCTCTCTGTGCCTTCAGCCTCCTTTCAGTCTTCGGGTCCTGCTGACTCTGATCCTCTTGCCCTTTGTGTAGGTGCCCACCCACTGTTCTCCCCCAAGACCCATGATTGTCTCTGTATCGTTATACAAAGATGGCTGACTTTGATCACTGTATTTGGTTCACCTCCATCATTATACAGCTTTGTTACTTGACTTGTTTTATCAGTACATCCATACGCCTCCTCCTGTAGTTTCACTTGTTCTCTATATGGCTGCTTATCTTCCTTAAAGTGAATGTAAATTTTGATGCTAAAGTGCCCGGTTTTTAAAAATTTGATTAAAAACAGGGGCACTTTAATTCATCAAAATTTTACATTTCACTCGTGTACCTTTAAAACTTGACAGCAGCTCCAGCTTCCTCCGGTCGTTGCAAGCCATTTCTGATGTCAGAAATGATGGATAGGTAAATTTACATTCACTTTAACATTTCCTTCTCCCTTGTTAGGCACTCCGCAGTGTGCTCAGGATCAGTTCTTGTGCAGTAATGGGCGCTGTATTGGGCAGAGAAAACTTTGTAATGGGGTGAACGACTGTGAGGATGGAAGCGACGAGAGTCCACAGCGAAACTGCCGTAAGTATTGGTGACCCATCACATGCCATACATAGCAGATCTCCCAGGATGCCTTATGTATCACACAGGCTCTGGCTTGCTATTTCTCCATAATTACAACTCTATCTGTCTGTCTGTCTCTTTCTTTCTCTCTCTGTCTCTCTCTTTCGCTCTCTGTCTCTCTCTTTCGCTGTCTTTCTCTCTCTTTCGCTCTCTCTCTCTTTCGCTCTCCCGCTCTCTCTCGCTCTCTCTCTTGCCCTCTCTCTTGCTCGCTCTCTCTCGCTCTCTCTCTCTCTTGCGCTCTTTCTTTCTCTTTCACTCTTTCTCTCTCGCTCTCTTTCTCTCTCTTTTTCTGTCTTAGAATGTGTTATCTAGTAAACCTGTTTTGGGGTTTGTCCATCTGTGCTATCAGCATTTTTAGGGTGTGCATTACTGTAGCATCTGCAAACCTCAAATGTATCAGCAGCCATTACAATTTCTCTGTTAGACAAGGCAAGAGATACATCAAGGAAAACAATAGTGGTTTTAAAGCATCCTTTGCAAGCAACACCCGTTAGTATAGTCTTGATCGCCCCCTGGTGGTTACTGTAGTATCAGATGGTGTTAACATATTTCCTGCAAATTAGATTATAAATTACAATAAAATACTTTTACATAACTTTTTTTTTATTATGTTTGTTTCTCTTTTTTTATGTGAAACTGAAATATACATATATATATAGATATAGATATATAGATATATTATTTATTTTCTTTCTTCTGTTATGTGTGATCAGTCCACGGGTCATCATTACTTCTGGGATATTATCTGCTCCCCTACAGGAAGTGCAAGAGGATTCACCCAGCAGAGTTGCTATATAGCTCCTCCCCTCTACGTCACCTCCAGTCATTCTCTTGCACCCAAAGACTAGATAGGAGGTGTGAGAGGACTATGGTGATTATACTTAGTTTTTAGAACTTCAATCAAAAGTTTGTTATTTTACAATAGCACCGGAGCGTGTTATTACCTCTCTGGCAGAGTTTGAAGAAGAATCTACCAGAGTTTTTCTTCTGATTTTAACCGGAGTAGTTAAGATCATATTGCTGTTTCTCGGCCATCTGAGGGAGGTAAAAGCTTCAGATCAGGGGACAGCGGGCAGTTGAATCTGCATTGAGGTATGTTGCAGTTGTTATTTTCTGAATGGAATTGATGAAAAAATCCTGCCATACCGTTATAATGAACATGTATGTATACTCTACACTTTAGTATTCTGGGGATGGTATTTCACCGGAATTACTCTGTAAAAGTACATTAAACCTTTTATTAGGTATTTTTCATGTTAAACGTTTTTGCTGGAATGTAGAATCGTTTGCATTAATGAGGTACTGAGTGAATAAGTATTTGGGCATTATTTTCCACTTGGCAGTTTGCTTGTGTTAATTATGACAGTTTCGTTTCTCTCTCACTGCTGTGTGTGAGAGGGAGGGGCCGTTTTTGGCGCTCTTTGCTACGCATCAAAAATTTCCAGTCAGTTTTTCTGCATGATCCGGTTCAGAACTCAGGGGTCTTCAAACTTCTTTGAAGGGAGGTAGATTCTCTCAGCAGAGCTGTGAGACTTATATAGTGACTGTGATTTAAAACGTTGTTTAAAATTTAATTAGTGTTATTTTACTAATGGGAACAAACCTTTGCTAAAAAGTTGTGTTGTTTGTTAAGAGTGATGCTATAACTGTTTTTTCAGTTCATTATTTCAACTGTCATTTAATCGTTTAGTGCTTCTTGAGGCACAGTACGTTTTTATTAAATAAAATT
Organism: Bombina bombina; assembly: GCF_027579735.1. Classification (NCBI taxonomy): domain Eukaryota; kingdom Metazoa; phylum Chordata; class Amphibia; order Anura; family Bombinatoridae; genus Bombina; species Bombina bombina. The sequence goes on along the minus strand of NC_069505.1, from coordinate 134,360,867 downwards.
GTAACCGAGTTGCATGTTTATTGCTAGTGTGTTAAACATGTCTGATTCAGAGGAAGATACCTGTGTCATTTGTTCCAATGCCAAGGTGGAGCCCAATAGAAATTTATGTACTAACTGTATTGATGCTACCTTAAATAAAAGCCAATCTGTACAAATTGAACAAATTTCGCCAAACAGCGAGGGGAGAGTTATGCCGACTAACTCGCCTCACGTGTCAGTACCTGCATCTCCCGCCCGGGAGGTGCGTGATATTATGGCGCCTAGTACATCTGGGCAGCCATTACAGATAACATTACAAGATATGGCTACTGTTATGACTGAAGTTTTGGCTAAATTACCAGAACTAAGAGGCAAGCGTGATCACTCTGGGGTGAGAACAGAGTGCGCTGATAATTCTAGGGCCATGTCTGATACTGCGTCACAGCTTGCAGAGCATGAGGACGGAGAGCTTCATTCTGTAGGTGACGGTTCTGATCCAAACAGATTGGATTCAGATATTTCAAATTTTAAATTTAAATTGGAAAACCTCCGTGTATTACTAGGGGAGGTCTTAGCAGCTCTCAACGATTGTAACGCTGTTGCAATACCAGAGAAAATGTGTAGGTTGGATAAATACTTTGCGGTACCGGCGAGTACTGACGTTTTTCCTATACCTAAGAGATTAACTGAAATTGTTACTAAGGAGTGGGATAGACCCGGTGTGCCGTTCTCACCCCCTCCAATATTTAGAAAGATGTTTCCAATAGACGCCACCACACGGGACTTATGGCAAACGGTCCCTAAGGTGGAGGGAGCAGTTTCTACTTTAGCTAAGCGTACCACTATCCCGGTGGAGGATAGCTGTGCTTTTTCAGATCCTATGGATAAAAAATTAGAGGGTTACCTTAAGAAAATGTTTATTCAACAAGGTTTTATATTACAACCCCTTGCATGCATCGCGCCGATCACGGCTGCGGCAGCATTTTGGATTGAGTCTCTGGAAGAGAACCTTAGTTCAGCTACGCTGGACGACATTACGGACAGGCTTAGAGTCCTTAAACTAGCTAATTCATTCATTTCGGAGGCCGTAGTACATTTAACCAAACTTACGGCTAAGAATTCAGGATTCGCCATTCAGGCACGCAGAGCGCTGTGGCTAAAATCCTGGTCGGCTGATGTAACTTCTAAGTCCAAATTACTTAGTATACCTTTCAAGGGGCAAACTTTATTTGGGCCCGGTTTGAAAGAAATTATTGCTGACATTACAGGAGGTAAGGGCCACGCTCTACCTCAAGACAAAGCCAAAGCTAAGGCTAGACAGTCTAATTTTCGTCCCTTTCGGAATTTCAAAGCAGGAGCAGCGCCAACTTCCACTGCACCAAAACAGGGAGGAGCTGTTGCTCGTTACAGACAAGGCTGGAAGCCTAATCAGTCCTGGAACAAGGGCAAGCAGGCCAGTAAACCTGCTGCTGTCCCAAAGACAGCATGAACCGAGGGCCCCCGATCCGGGACCGGATCTAGTGGGGGGCAGACTCTCTCTCTTCGCCCAGGCTTGGGCAAGAGATGTCCAGGATCCCTGGGCGCTAGAGATCATATCTCATGGATACCTTCTAGACTTCAAATCCTCTCCCCCAAGAGGGAGATTTCATCTGTCAAGGTTGTCAACAAACCAAATAAAGAAAGACGCGTTTCTACGCTGTGTACAAGATCTATTATTAATGGGAGTGATCCATCCGGTTCCGCGGTCGGAACAAGGACAAGGGTTTTACTCAAACCTGTTTGTGGTTCCCAAAAAAGAGGGAACTTTCAGGCCAATCTTGGATTTAAAGATCCTAAACAAATTCCTAAGAGTTCCATCGTTCAAAATGGAAACTATTCGGACAATCTTACCCATGATCCAAGAGGGTCAGTACATGACCACAGTGGATTTAAAGGATGCTTACCTTCACATACCGATTCACAAAGATCATTACCGGTATCTAAGGTTTGCCTTCTTAAACAGGCATTACCAGTTTGTAGCCCTTCCATTCGGATTGGCTACGGCTCCAAGAATCTTTACAAAGGTTCTGGGTGCCCTTCTGGCGGTACTAAGACCGCGAGGAATTTCGGTAGCTCCGTACCTAGACGACATTCTGATACAAGCTTCAAGCTTTCAAACTGCCAAGTCTCATACAGAGTTAGTTCTGGCATTTCTAAGGTCGCACGGATGGAAAGTGAACGAAAAGAAGAGTTCTCTCTTTCCTCTCACAAGAGTTCCATTCTTGGGGACTCTTATAGATTCTGTAGAAATGAAGATTTATCTGACAGAAGACAGATTAACAAAGCTTCTAAATGCATGCCGTGTCCTTCATTCCATTCAACTCCCGTCAGTAGCTCAATGCATGGAGGTGATCGGCTTAATGGTAGCAGCAATGGACATAGTTCCCTTTGCACGCCTACATCTCAGACCGCTGCAATTGTGCATGCTGAGTCAGTGGAATGGGGATTACTCAGATTTGTCCCCCACTCTGAATCTGGATCAAGAGACCAGAAACTCTCTTCTATGGTGGCTTTCTCGGCCACATCTGTCCAGGGGGATACCGTTCAGCAGGCCGGACTGGACAATTGTAACAACAGACGCCAGCCTTCTAGGTTGGGGCGCTGTCTGGAATTCTCTGAAGGCTCAGGGACAATGGAGTCAGGAGGAAAGTCTCCTGCCAATAAACATTCTGGAATTGAGAGCAGTTCTCAATGCCCTTCTAGCTTGGCCCCAGTTAAAGACTCGGGGGTTCATCAGGTTTCAGTCGGACAACATCACGACTGTAGCTTACATCAACCATCAAGGAGGGACAAGAAGCTCCCTAGCAATGATAGAAGTATCAAAGATAATTCGCTGGGCAGAGTCTCACTCTTGCCATCTGTCAGCAATCCACATCCCGGGAGTGGAGAACTGGGAGGCGGATTTCTTGAGTCGCCAGACTCTTCATCCGGGGGAGTGGGAACTTCATCCGGAGGTCTTTGCCCAAATACTTCAACGTTGGGGCAAACCAGAGATAGATCTCATGGCGTCTCGCCAGAACGCCAAACTTCCTCGCTACGGATCCAGATCCAGGGATCCGGGAGCGGTTCTGATAGATGCTTTGACAGCACCTTGGAACTTCAGGATGGCTTATGTGTTTCCACCCTTCCCGCTGCTTCCTCGATTGATTGCCAAAATCAAACAGGAGAAAGCATCAGTGATTCTAATAGCGCCTGCATGGCCGCGCAGGACTTGGTATGCAGATCTAGTGGACATGTCATCCTGTCCGCCTTGGTCTCTACCTCTAAGACAGGACCTTCTGATTCAGGGTCCATTCAAACATCAAAGTCTAACTTCTCTGAAGCTGACTGCTTGGAAATTGAACGCTTGATTTTATCAAAACGTGGTTTTTCTGAGTCGGTTATTGATACCCTGATACAGGCTAGGAAGCCTGTTACCAGAAAGATTTACCATAAAATATGGCGTAAATACCTATACTGGTGTGAATCCAAAGATTACTCCTGGAGTAAGGTTAGGATTCCTAGGATATTGTCTTTTCTACAAGAAGGTTTAGAAAAGGGTTTATCGGCTAGCTCATTAAAGGGACAGATTTCAGCTCTGTCCATCTTGTTTCACAGGCGTCTGTCAGAAATTTCAGACATCCAAGCCTTTTGTCAGGCTTTAACTAGGATCAAGCCTGTGTTTAAAACTGTTGCTCCGCCATGGAGTTTAAACTTAGTTCTTAACGTTTTACAGGGTGTTCCGTTTGAACCCCTTCATTCCATTGATATAAAATTGTTATCTTGGAAAGTTCTATTTTTAATGGCTATTTCCTCGGCTCGAAGAGTCTCTGAGTTATCAGCCCTACATTGTGATTCTCCTTATCTGATCTTTCACTCAGACAAGGTAGTTCTGCGTACTAAACCTGGGTTCTTACCTAAGGTAGTCACTAACAGGAATATCAATCAAGAGATTGTTGTTCCATCCTTGTGTCCAAATCCTTCTTCAAAGAAGGAACGTCTTCTACACAATCTGGATGTAGTTCGTGCCCTCAAGTTCTACTTGCAGGCAACTAAAGATTTTCGCCAAACTTCTTCCCTGTTTGTCGTTTATTCTGGACAGAGGAGAGGTCAAAAAGCTTCTGCTACCTCTCTCTCTTTTTGGCTTCGTAGCTTAATACGTTTAGCCTATGAGACTGCTGGACAGCAGCCTCCTGAAAGAATTACAGCTCATTCCACTAGAGCTGTGGCTTCCACTTGGGCCTTTAAGAATGAGGCCTCTGTTGAACAGATTTGCAAGGCTGCAACTTGGTCTTCGCTTCATACTTTTTCCAAATTTTACAAATTTGACACTTTTGCTTCTTCGGAGGCTATTTTTGGGAGAAAGGTTCTTCAGGCAGTGGTTCCTTCTGTATAATGAGCCTGCCTATCCCTCCCGTCATCCGTGTACTTTTGCTTTGGTATTGGTATCCCAGAAGTAATGATGACCCGTGGACTGATCACACATAACAGAAGAAAACATAATTTATGCTTACCTGATAAATTCCTTTCTTCTGTTGTGTGATCAGTCCACGGCCCGCCCTGTTTTTAAGGCAGGTGCATATTTTTTAAATTATAATTCAGTCACCACTACACCCTTGGTTTCTCCTTTCTCGTTGGTCTTTGGTCGAATGACTGGAGGTGACGTAGAGGGGAGGAGCTATATAGCAACTCTGCTGGGTGAATCCTCTTGCACTTCCTGTAGGGGAGCAGATAATATCCCAGAAGTAATGATGACCCGTGGACTGATCACACAACAGAAGAAAGGAATTTATCAGGTAAGCATAAATTATGTTTTTTTAAGTAATGGCCCTTTAAAGGGACAGTTTACTCAAAAAAAATTCTCCCCTTTAATTTGTTCCCAATGATCCACTTTGCCTGATGGAGTGTATTAAATTGTTTACAAGTATTTCCATTATCCTTATATTGGCATTTGAAACAGTTGATTTAGCCTGTGGTATTCCCACCCATCCTGAAAGTTTTTGGCCTGAAGGCCAAGCTGTGTTAGTAGAAGAAATTATACTCCCGGTGGGTTATACAAGAGATAAAGTAATAATTTAACAAACGCTAGGATTTACCATCACTAAAAATCAAGGGGAGTTTCATTTATCAACTGAATAAAAAAGGGTGCTAAACTCACCCTTACTGTGCCATTGCACAGTGCTAAATTCAGCGGCTCAGCAATCTTCACAGCACAGCAATCTTCTACCAATGAGGTACCACTTGCACCTCTGAACCAATAGCGGTGCGTGCATACAGAAACCTGTCAGTTGACAAGCACGGCTATTAGTTCAGAGGTGCAAACGCAACCTCATAGTCGATTGCGATTGGAGAAACTTAAAGGGACAGTCTACTTAAAAAATTGAACAAAGCAAATTTGATGATAAAAGTAAATTGGAAAGTTGTTTAAAATTACATGCCCTATCATGAGAATTTAATTTTGACTTGACTGTCCCTTTAACATATTAAAATATACATGTAATAGGTGGGCGGAGCTTGGAGGCCATTTTTGGCTCCTAACAAACAATGAATATTTAAATGTTTCATGTACTGTTTACAAGCTTATAGATGTGGGACCAGTTGCAGAATGCTTCTCTGGTATGTAACGATAAGTAATAAAAATTATGTATTGTGTCTAGACTGTCCCTTTAAGAGTAGAGAAGTAATTAAATGTACAATTAAAGTGGTAGAATAGTTTAGTATATATGTACTTAGGCAAGCAGCTGATATGAGTTTGTTATATTCAAAGATGCTACAGGAACACCCTTTCAAATTGATTGGGCGCTCTTTCCCACCCCACTGGGAGGTTGATTTCTTCTATTGTCTCTTGTTTACAAAGTCTTCTTGTTATAGCCAATACTGCAGTATTTAAAATGTCCATATATGTGGTGGTATCAACCATCAACATCAATATAATTTATTTCCAATAACAAAATAAAGATAAAGGAGCTATTTGTAAATAATTTCTTATCTCTACTTCATCCTCTTCCTCAGGCCCTCGCACAGGAGAGGAAAATTGTAACCACCAGAATGGGGGCTGCGCCCAGAAGTGTCAGACTGTGCGTGGGCTGGTGCAGTGCACATGCCAAACAGGATACAGACTGATGGAAGACGGGAGATCCTGTGAAGGTGAGAGAATTCTGAAACTTCATTGGCAATGTATTTGTAACTTGATTAACACTGCATTTTCTTATATACTTATTAACCCTTTCATTGCTAAGGCAGCACAACCATTTTCTTGTCAACTTACAGATCCTTTATTGTGTTGTGCAAAGAATTTCTTTGTACTATTTAGTCATCTTGGAAGTGCTGTATTTACACATTTAGTTTCCTACCCCAATTATATTATCAGGCAACTATAGTTTACAGAGATAACTGATCCCCCCCCCCCCCCCATTATATAGCCTTGCAGCGTCATCGGATCAGGATCTATTAACCACTTGACTACCAGAGAGGACAAAGTCATTGCATAGGGATGCGTTGCAGTTATTACTAGCAATTAGATTAGCTCCCTTACTCTGCTGTAAGTAGCATAAAACCTTATTTAAAAGGACAAGAAACCTCACAATTTTCTTTTGTGATTCAGATAGAACATACAATTTTAATCAACTTTTTAAATAACTTCTATTATCTATCAAATTTGCTTCATTCTCTTGTTATCCTTTGCTGAAGGAAGATTGGCAGCTAGCTGAGTATATCTAGTTAGCCAATCACAAGAGACAAATGTGTGCAGGCACCAATCAGCAGCTAGCACCACTAGTGTAGGATATGTGCATGTTCTTTTTCAACAAGGGATACCCAGAGAACAAAGCGCATTTGAGAATAGAAGGGAATTTAAAAGTGTCTTAAAATGTCCTGCTCTATCTGAATCATGCAAGTTTATTTTTTACTTTCCTATACCTTAAAAGCGCTGTTTTTCAAACCTGTCCTCGGGCCTCCCTAAAAGGTCACATTGTGAGGATACCTGAACTGGAGCACAGGAGAAATAATCAGCTGATTAGTAAACCTGGTTATATTATCTGCTCTTATCCAAGGTAATCCTGAAAACCTGGACCACTGTAGAGGCCTGGGGACAGGTTTGAAAACCAGTGCTTTAAAGGAACATGAAACCCACAATTTATTTTTTTATGATGTAATAAAATATAATTCAGATACAACACTGTATTCTAAACAACTTTCCAATATACTTCTATTATCAAATTTGCTTATTTCTCTTTGTATCCTTTGTTGAAGGAGTAGCAACACGCTACTTGGGGCCAATGACAAGAGGCATATATGTGCCGCTACCAATCACCAGCTAGATCCCAATAGTACCATTACAGGCAAATTGTTTATTTTGTTCTGCTGTATCAGGGATGGATAACTGGCAGACAGATTGTGGCCCTCTGCACTAGGTTTTGCGCCCTCAGGGAAAAAGTAGAACTGTGAATCTGTGACATAGGTTTCGTGGTCCTACAAATAAGTTCTTTGGGGACTTCTGGTTCTGGGCAAACTCAAATGAGATGGAGAACAGAGTGTACCCTGCAACATTACCTAAAGCTGCTTTATGACACTGGACATTTTAGGAAATGTATTATTTGTTCAATATCTATAAATGAATAGGAAGCCCTTAAAGGAGACCCGAAATACAGTAGAACTGAATAAATAACAAATACACAATTTAAATATAATTATTTTGAATTTAAAATGAGCAGTAGAATATTTTCTGGCAAATTTTAAACTTAAAGGGACAATAAACCCAAACATTTTCTTTCATGATTCAGAAAGAGAATGCAAATTTAAACAACAATCCAATTTACTTCTATTATTTATTTTGCTTCATTTTTTAGATATCCTTATTTGAAGAAAAAGCGATGCACATGGGTGAGCCAATCACTAGACATGTGCAATTCGGTTCGGTTCGGAAAATTCGGCAGATTCGGATCGAACCGAATTTCTGAATTAAAATACTGCCGAATTTACCGAATAAATCCGAATTAGTTCGGATTTATTCGGTAAATTTGGATGGACATGGATTACACTAGTAGTGTACAGTATATTAGGTTATATCACTCTGCTATGGGTTACACCTAATATACAGTACATAATACTAGTCTAATACACAGCACACATACCGAAATTCCGAATTTCCAAATCGAACCGAATCCAGCCAAATTTTTTCGAATCCGAATGAATCCGAAACAAATTAATTAGAATCGATCCGAAACGAAATTCGAAAACCTCCGAACCGAAACAAATTTTTCGATCATGCACATATCTACCAATCACACGAGGCTTCTAAGTGCAGCAACCAATCAGCAGCTACTAAGCCTATCTAGATATGCTTTTCAGCAAAGAATATCAAGAGAATAAAACAAATTAGATAATAGGAGTAAATTAGAAAGTTGTTTAAAATTACATGCTCTTTCTATATTATGAAAGAAAAAAAATTGGTTTTATGTCCCTTTAATCCAATTTCCCCCCCCCCTTATCATGTGACTGCTCTCAGCCAATCACAAAATGCATATATACTGTGCACTTTTGCACATGCTCAGTAGGATCTGGAGCCTCAGAAAGTGTGTATATAAAAATCATGAGCTTGTTTTGTTAATGGAAATGTATTGGATTTTTTTTTTTAAGTTGCATGCTTTATCTGAATCAAGAAACTTTCATTTTTACTTTAGTGTCCCTAAACTATACATCTGTGGCCCCCATGTTATAGGAAGTTGGCCCTGAGTGTGCAGCTATATCATTAGTTATTAGGGCATATATAATTACAAGTAGTTATACCAAATGAAAGAGTGAGGAGTTTTTCTGAATTTACTAATAAAATATTTTTATTGAATTGCTGTATTATTTTATTAGTAAATTTAAAGGACCAGTAATCAATAAATGCACAATAAAAAGACAATGTGATTGCACTTAGTTTGAACTTCAAATGAGTAGTAGATTTTTTTTCTGACACATTTTAATGTTATGTCTATTTCCACTCCCCCTGTATCATGTGACAGCCATCAGCCAATCACAAATGCATATACGTTTATTGGTGACTCAAAACGTCTAAATATAAAACGTCTGTGCACGTTTTGTTAATGGAAGTAAATTGGAAAGTTGTTTAAAATTGCTGCTCTGAGTCATAAACGTTTAATTTTGACTTAAATGTCCCTTAAATGGTTACAAATGAAATGAGTAGAAATATGGAGAGAGAGAAAAAAGATACTACTAAGTAACGTGCTTGTTATAATTTAGCTTAAAGTTTTGAGATTGTTTGTTTAGTGACCACTCTTAAAGGGACATTAAACACTAAATAAATGCTAGATAGAATGATGCATTCAAAGAAAAACTTAGTCTGAGAATAACATGTAGATGTATTTTTTAAAGTTTCATTAGCTGTTTAAATAGTGACAAAACAAGTGTAAAGTTTTAGTGTCTACAAAACAATAGGAGCTGCCATGTTGTAACTCAGGTTACCTTCTCTGCTGTGGCCAATTAGAGACAGTTATAAATAGGTCACTAGAGTGTGCAGCCAATGGGTATGTGGAATATAACAGTGTTCTGCACTTCCATTTCTAACAGTGAAAAGCTCACAATTTCAGAATGTAACTACGGGAAAGGGGGACAAAATAAACAATGAAAGTATATTGTAGAGGTTTTTTTTTAATATACAATATATAATTTTATATTATCATCTCAAAGTGTTTAATGTCTCTTTTAATGATGTCAACAAGTTGTAGAAAAGGGTATAGATATTAATTATACATATAGAAAGAGAAGCGTTTTCTCTCAGGAATGAACAAAAGCCAAAGGCTGTAACGATCGTCTGGGGTCGCCATGTTCCTTGTTCAGAGAGGGATTGCCTGGTATTATGGGGCTGGATTGACGTTACTAGGCGAGATCAGACTGATATACTTCAGGAACGTTCTTCTCTGTGATAAGCATCACTGGGTTAAAAGAAGCTGCTCCCAGGGGGTAAATCCCAATAGAACAAGCTAACAAGTTATTGAGCTGTTGTTCGTTCCTGAGAGAGCGCTTCTCTTTCTGTGTTTAAATATTTCATCCCCGGCTCCGAGGGGCACAAAGAATTCATATCAAGATTGTTTTGGAGGCTGATAAAATGATTGCGATCACGTGATTTCAATGCCAAGATCGTATCATGGAGGACTGACTATGATGCTAGGCACACCCCAGTCCGATTTTCCATTCCCTAAAAGAAAAATGGTGCAGGACGCCATACTCAAAAACAACTGCAGCAAACAAGATGTTAGTGTATTTTATTCTTGCTAATACTCACTGGCTGTTAAAGGGATATGAAACTCAATTTTGTTCTGTCATGCATCATATAGAGCATGCGATTTCAAACAACCTTCTAATTTATTTAGATGATCACATTTTTTGTTCTCTTGGTATCTTTTGTTGAAAAGCAGGAATGTAAGCTCAGGGACGTGCACGTGTCTGGAGCACTGTATGGCAGCAGTTTTTATCCATTTATTTCCTACCATGTAGTGCTCCAGATGCCTACCTAGGTATCTCTTCAACACAGATCATAAGAACAAAGACAGTAGAAGTGATCTGGAAACTGTTTTTAAAATGGTGCGCTCTGTCTGAATCATACAAGAAAATGTTTGGGTTTTATATCATACACACAGCTACAAGCCTGGCTGGGAAACATTGGTTTACTCAGAATTAAATGTATATTTTTTTAAATATTAATTTTAGAAGAAAATAAAAGACCATACCCCTTTAATTTAAAGGGGCATTCTAGTAAAAATGGACATGCACATTATTAATTTTCCGCTTTGAATAGAAATGTTTTCCAATATACGTTCTTCATCAAAAATGCTTCTAGTAAAAATTATCTCTGTTTTAGTGAAAGCTTTAACTGACCAGGCACAAAGCCTGAATGTGGCTCCTCATGGGAGGAGTCAGTATACCAGTCACACAGTAAAAGGTATCACTGAAACAGTAAAAATGATCTCTGATTTAGTGAAAGCTTTAACTGAGCAGGCACAAAGCCTGAATGTGGCTCCTCATGGGAGGAGTCAGTGTACCAGTCACACAGTAAAAGGTATCACTGAAACAGTAATAGTTTTTACTAGTAGCATGTTTACAAACACAAGCAAGAAGCAAATAATGCTTCAATGAAAGAGAAGTATTTTACTGCTACTCTTTCACAAACACGGTAGACAGTTTTGTATCTCAAGTGTCTTCATTTCTACAGAAGAACAGCACTTTTGTTCTTTCCTTAGTGCTGAGCTCTGCTTTGTCATTGTACTGACCTTTATGCTGTATTTCACAGATGTGAACGAGTGTGCTCAGGAAGGTTTCTGTAGCCAAGGCTGCCAGAATACGGAAGGCGGCTTCCAGTGCTGGTGTGAACCTGGGTACCAGCTCCGGCCAGACAAACGCAGCTGCAAAGCTTTGGGTAAAGGAAATCTTATTGCATTCTATAAAATTCTCTGTTTGCATTTGTTCTCAGTCAAAGGATCAGAATAATAAAAAATAAATAAGATGGATGAACTTGTCTAGTGTAAACCAAATAATGCTAATGACCACTTTGTTTAAGATAGACCAGATTAGTCTAACGCAATATCTTACCACAAAGCACATATATACATGCACGTTTCTGCTATAGCAGTGTTCACATCTAGCCTATCAATGCCATAATGTTTCCAACTTTCTTCTAGGGCCAGAGCCAGTCTTGCTATTTGCCAATCGGATTGACATCCGGCAGGTCTTACCACATCGGTCAGAATACACGTTGCTGCTCAATAACCTGGAGAACGCCATTGCCCTGGACTTCCATCACGAGCATGAGCTGGTCTTCTGGTCAGATGTGACACTGGACCGTATCATGAGAGCCAACCTCAATGGTAGCAACGTGGAAGAAGTGGTGTCTACAGGTCTAGAGAGTCCAGGTGTGTCAACAGGGGCTCTTGGTATGCAAATAAATTGAGCAGCTGTATAATATCTAGATGGCAAAAGACTTCTATTTTACATTAGATTCTAGGGTTGCACCGATACCATTTTTTTAAGACCGAGTACAAGTACCGATACTTGTTTTCAAATACTCGCCGATACCAATTACCGATACTTTTTTTTAATGTCATGTGACAGTTTACCAAGCACAATACAGACTAATTATTTAAGATTCCTTCTTTATAATTATGAAGGACTGTAGCTCAAAAGACATTATAAAATAATAAAACAGTTTTATTTGTCACAAAGTTCACAGAACATGTTTATTAATAAAAATATTACAATAAAATATATTAACAACAATAAATAACACATATAAAATTGCAACCAACCAAAAGTGCCATACAATAAAAAATAGAACAGAATACTGTTTAATCATGGTGAACAACACTATGGGCTAGATTACATTTGACTGGTAAGCTTTACCAATGCTCTCATTACACGTCCTACTCCATTAAAGGCTATGGAGTTGGAAATGTGAACAGAGCATTGGTAAAGCTTACCAATCAAATGTAATCTAAATCTAGTCCTATAATTGCAGGATGAGTGTTCATTGGGATTAACTTTATTTTTCCTATGAGTAGTCTTCCTGCAATTATATAAGGTAAGATGTTCCTCAGAGTACAGTATGTTTTGAACATAATTGTGCAAGATGAGAACTAATAGTATAACAGGCAATCTAGCAATTAGAATAATTTTTCAAAAGTTAGTGGCAAGTTCTTTTTAAGGAACAGAACAGAAGCATCTCTGCATGTTCAGCTATAAGTCTGTTTTTGCTATCAGTAAGGAGGTTCAACTTTCCACACTACTGCATGGGGTAGAAAGATATTTTTGGGCCATTTTAGCCAGAGCTGGAAATCTCAGTTTATTAACTGCCCAGTACTTCAGGGGTTTGTCTGAACGCAGTACAGTGATCTCTCCTACAATAATACAATTAAGAGCAATTTGTATTGGCAGAACCGTAGTAAACAATTTTTAGTTTAGTCTCCACTACAGCTTTAAATGAAATGGGAACATGCAGTTTGAAAAAAACACCACTAGATAGCATATGGGTAGTAAGTGGAGGTATCGGTTTAAGTATCGGTGCATTTGCACGAGTACAAGTACTCATGCAAGTACTTGGTATCGGTACCGATACCGATACTAGTATCGGTATCGGTGCAACCCTATTAGATTCCATGAGCAATATTGGACTTTAAACTTAAAATCATATTCCTATAAAAGCCTAGATTACAAGATTATTTGCGCAATAACATCAATCGTTATATAGTAGTATTTTGGATTGTGCTTGAGCACAACACTTAAAGGGATAGTCTAGTCAAAATTAAACTTTCAATGATTCAAATAGAGCATGCAATTTTAAGCAACTTTCTAATTTACTCCTATTATCAATTTTTCTTTAATCTTTTGGAATCTTTATTTGAATGTAAGCTTAGGAGCCGGCCCATTTTTGGTTCAGAACCTGGGTAGCGCTTGCTTATTGGTGGCTACATTTAGACACCAATCAGAAAGCACTACCCAGGGACTGAACCAAAAATGTGCTAGCTACTATGCTTCGATACTTTTTCAAATAAAGATAGCAAGAGAATGAAGAAAAATTGATAATAGGAGTAAATTAGAAAGTTGCTTAAAATTGCATGCTCTATCTGAATCATTAATGTTTAATTTTGAGTAGACTGTTCCTTTTACTCGTGGCTCACCCCTTGTAATACATGTACAATTAGTACACTATTAGCGCCCCCTGCACTATTAATTAAAAGTATAGAGTGCTCTAAAAAAAGTTCTAAGATACTTAGCTTAAAATATTTAACAATTAACTTGTATTTCCAGATTCTCCTTGATATTGCTATAAGAAAGATACAAGTTTATTGATGTATACTCTGGTTTTTCTTTATTTACAACTAACATCAACTCCCCAGAGTAGGTGACCTGTGAGCAGTTATCATTCAGCTCCTCTTCTTACGTTTACCTGTACGGGGGGGAAAAAACACAAGCCAATCAGATTATAGGTGCTGAGTTCATGCTTTGTCACAATCTCTTTGGATTTCATAAGATTTTGGCTTAAACCTACTAGAACTGAGTAATAAAAGAAAGTGACTGTGTCTGCACAAGCCAGATGCACACTCACTCCCCTGCTGTTCCTGGGGCCACAACATCCAGGCAAGATGCTTTAAAATACCTCTTTAATGAGTTAACAAATCTTCTGTTTTTTACAGAGATGTTCATGTGATATTTTCTATACATTTTTTTTACATATATGCTGCGCCTGAAGCATTGCAGCATATGGATAATGTCCCTTTAATTGCAGTCCATGATATGGAGAATATAGGTTTGTTGTTAATTCAGTTACATACAAGGAGAGATGATGTATTTGACCTTTGTTGACATTCTTTCATTGTAGGGGGTTTAGCCATTGACTGGATCCATGACAAGCTGTTCTGGACTGACTCGGACACCTCACGCATTGAAGTCTCCAATCTTGATGGCACTCACCGTAAGGTCCTCCTATGGAACAGCCTGGAGAAGCCACGAGCCATTGCGCTGCACCCCATGGAAGGGTAGGTATAGGGTGACTGCTGTGAGGCTGCATGATAATTAGTAGCTTAGGTTTGTAATTTGCTTTGATAGCCTCTCAATCGTTTCTGTGAAAGGACCTTTAAAGGGACAGTCTACACCAAAATTTTTCTTATTTAAAAATATAGATAATCCCTTTATTACCCATTCCCCGTTTTTGCATAACCAACACAGTTATATTAACCCCTTAATGACCGAGGACGTGCAGGGTACGTCCTCAAAAAAAAGGCAGTTAATGCCTGAGAACGTACCCTGCACGTCCTCGGTTTGGAAAGCAGCTGGAGGCGATCCTGCTCGCTTCCAGCTGCTTTCCGGTTATTGCAGTGATGCCTCGATATCGAGGCATCCTGCAATAACCATTTGTAGCCATCCGGTGCAGAGAGAGCCACTCTGTGGCCCTCTCTGCACCGGACATTAACGGCTACGTTCGTTGGTGGGTGGGAGCCGGTATGGGAGGTGGGTGGCGGCCATCGATGGCCTTTGTGATGCGGAGGGGGGCGGGATCGGGGGCGGGGACGACCGGGGGGACGCGCACGGACGCGCGCGCGTGCACGGGGAGGCCGGGCGGGCGCGTGCACGGGGAGGGAGCGGGTGGGAACCACTACCTACAGAAAATGTTTATGTTAGAAGTGGGGATCAAAGGGGTTAATATGGTTTTTTTGGTGATCGGTTTGGCTGGTGGGGTATTGGACTGTGGGGGGGAAGCTACACTACAGAAACAAAAAGTAAAACATAAAAAATAAAACATTTTTATTTGCAAACTGGGTACTGGCAGACAGCTGCCAGTACCCAAGATGGCCCCAATAAGGCAGAGGGGGAGGGTTAGGGAGCTATTTTGGGGGGATCAGGGAGGTTGGGGGCTAAGGGGGGACCCTACATAGCAGCATATGTAAATATGCTTAAAAAAAATTTTTTTTTTTTTTTTTTTATACCTTTTATTTTAGTACTGGCAGACTTTCTGCCAGTACTTAAGATGGCGGGGACAATTGTGGGGTGGGGGAGGGAAGAGTGCTGTTTGGGAGGGATCAGGGGGTGGGATGTGTCAGGTGGGAGTCTGATCTCTACACTAAAGCTAAAATTAACCCTGCAAGCTCCCTACAAACTACCTAATTAACCCCTTCACTGCTGGCCATAATACACATGTGATGCGCAGCAGCATTTAGCGGCCTTATAATTACCAAAAAGCAACGCCAAAGCCATATATGTCTGCTATTTATGAACAAAGGGGATCCCAGAGAAGCATTTAAAACCATTTGTGCCATAATTGCACAAGCTATTTGTAAATAATTTTAGTGAAAAACCTAAAGTTTGAAAAAGTGAACAATTTTTTTTTATTTGATTGCTTTTGGCGGTGAAATGGTGGCATGAAATATACCAAAATGGGCCTAGATCAATACTTGGGGTTGTCTACTACACTACACTAGAGCTAAAATTAACCCTAGAAGCTCCCTACATGCTCCCTAATTAACCCATTCACTGCTGGGCATAATACACGGTTGGTGCGCAGTGGCATTTAGCAGCCTTCTAATTACCAAAAAGCAAAGCCAAAGCCATATATGTCTGCTATTTATGAACAAAGGGGATCCCAGAGAAGCATTTACAACCATTTATTCCATAATTTCATGAGTTGTTTGTAAATAATTTCAGTGAGAAACCTAAAGTTTGTGAAAAAATTTGTGAAAAAGTAAAATAATTTTTTTATTTGATCGCATTCGGCGGTGAAATGGTGCCATGAAATATACCAAAATGGGCCTAGATCAATACTTTGGGATGTCTTCTAAAAAAAAATATATACATGTCAATGGATATTCAGAGATTCCTGAAAGATATTAGTGTCCCAATGTAACTAGCGCTAATTTTGAAAAAAAGTGGTTTGGAAATGGCAAAGTGCTACTTGTACTTATAGCCCTATAACTTGCAAAAAAAGTAAAGAACATGTAAACATTGGGTATTTCTAAACTCAGGACAAAATTTAGAAACTATTTAGCATGGGTGTTTTTTGGTGGTTGTAGATGTGTAACAGATTTTGGGGGTCAAAGTTAGAAAAAGTGTGTTTTTTTCCATTTTTTCCTCATATTTTATAATATTTTTTATAGTAAATTATAAGATATGATGAAAATAATGGTATATTTTGAAAGTCCATTTAATGGCGAGAAAAACGGTATATAATATGTGTGGGTACAGTAAATGAGTAAGAGGAAAATTACAGCTAAACACAAACACCACAAAAATGTAAAAATAGCCTTGGTCCCAAACGGACAGAAAATGGAAAAGTGCTGTGGTCATTAAGGGGTTAATATACTTTTTACCTCTGTGATTACCTTGTATCTTTGCAGACAACCTCCTTATCTAAGTGCCTTTGACAGACATGCAGTGTAGTCAATCAGTGAAGACTCCTAAATAACTTCACGGGAGTGAGCACAATGTTATCTATATGACACGTGAACTAGCACAGTCTAACTGTGAAAAACTTTCAAAATGCTCTGAGCTAGGAGGCAGTTTTCAACTGTTTAGAAATCAGTTTGAGCCTAGCTAGGTTTAGCTTTTCAAAAATACCACCAAGGGAACAAAGCAAATTTGATGATAAAAGTAAATTGGAAAGTTGTTTAAAATGCCCTATCTGAATCATGAAAGTTTAATTTTGACTTTACTGTCCCTTTAAAGACTCATAATACCCACATTTTTTCTTTCATGATTCAGTTAGAGAAGGCAATTTTAAGCAACTTTATAATTTTCTCCTATTATCAAATTTTCTTCGTTCTCTTGCTATTATTATTTGAAAAAGTAGGAATGTAAGATTAGGAGCCGGCCCATTTTTGGTTCAGAACCTCAAGCTTAGATTGGCTCTTCCACATAAGGCAAATGATGGATGTTTGACTACTGAAAACAATTGCAGCATTAAAGGTTGTTAATTTGTTTAGAAAATGCTTAGACTTGGCTGATTTGTTAATCTACAGCAACAAAACATCAATGTCTTGTAATTATAAGGTGTTTACTGTCTCTTTAATGTATTTCAAAGTGAAAATTAAACTTTATGATTCAGATAGAGTATGTAATTTTAAACCGTTTTCCTTCTTTTATCAAATTTGCTTTGTTCTCTTTAAAACCCTTTGAAGAGTAAACCCAGGTACGCTCAGGAGCAGCACTGCAGTACTGGGAGCTAGCTGGTGATTGGTAGCTGCACATCTCTCTTGTCATTGGCTCACCTAATGTGTTCAACTAGCTCCCAGTAGTGCAGTGCTGCTCCTGACCCTGCCTATGTTTACTCTTCAACAAAGAATAACAAGAGAACAAACCAAATTAAACAACAGAAATAAATTGGAAAGTTGTTTAAAATCACCTTCTCTCTCTCTCTCTTTCTCTCTCTCTCTCTCTCTCTCTCTCTCTCTCTCTCTATCTATCTATCTATCTATCTATATATATATATAGCATAAAAACTGCTGGCAAGTATTTAAAAAAAATAATTAAAAAATAAGCGAAATTGCTTAGTCTGATCCACACCCCTTATCAGTGTTTAGCTACAGAAACACAGGTATTGTATTTCACAGCAGCTTAATTGCTTCTATGCATTCTCCAACATATAATGAGTGCCTACTTCTGCATTCTACCAAATCAAAGGTAGATATAGATACAGCCATAGAAGGAATTGTGTGGGGAGAGAGTTGTACAATTCGGAAACTTAAAAAAAAAAAGGGTTAATGGCGAGGCACTGCAGTATAAAAGTATTAAAGTACATATTATTATATTTTGTCTCTATCCCAACTTGTTGATCCTTGCATACTGCACTTCATTTTATGAGTTGCCCAAATATGTTTTTCACAAGTCTAAAAATATAAAAAAAAAAATGAATAACTCCCCCAAAAGTACACTTATTGATTTCTATAGTTTTTCTTAACAAATATTAAAAGCTGTTTTTAAACTGGATTGATCATATTGACTTTAATTCGAATTATTCTATGTTCTCTAGCACCATCTACTGGACAGATTGGGGTAATACACCAAGTATTGAATATGCCTGCATGGATGGTTCAAACCGGCGCATGATTGCAGATACTCACCTTTTCTGGCCCAATGGCCTGACCATTGACTATGCTGGGAGGAGGATATACTGGGTGGATGCCAAGCACCATGTCATCGAGAGAGCAGATCTGGATGGGGCTAATCGCAAAGCAGTTATTAGTCAGGGTAAAACTCTTGATTTAGTGTTTAAAGGGACAGTGTACTGTGAAATAGTTTTTCCCTTAATGTGTTTTCAATGGCTTGTTATACCAGCTGCATGGTACAAAATGTATGAGAAATTGTTCATTTAGGTTTATTTTTGTATATGAAATGGATGGTTTTATTTTTTTGAACCACTGCCCATTAAAATGGATTGAGCTTTCAGGGAAATCAGATTTCCTTATTTTATGACTTTCGCGCACACACACACACACGCTTATTTATATTATATCTCTGTATACCAAATCCCAATATTTAGAGAGAACAATTTAACATTTTGTTAGATCTCTCTCCAAACCCCCACTGAGAGTGTAATTTCTTCTGTTGACTATGTTTACACAGCTTTTTTATAGCCTATAAGTATCGCAGCTTTCAGTATATGTAGGGATACCACATGCAAAGTCAACTATTTCAACTGTTGATATAAAGGTAGAGGAAATATGTGTAATCTATTTAATACACCCCAGCAGGTAAAATGTATAACTGAGAATAACTTAAAGGGTAGGACATTTTAGAGTAAACTGCCCTTTAATTTGCTCAAATGTTTTTGCTGCACCAACACCCACATCTGTTTTAGAAATATTATCTTGGTTGGAGGGTTACCCTTTTATTCCTAGAACCTATTCCAAACTCTTGTATATTCTGCTCACCCTTTCTCATGTGGTGCAATTCTCGTTGTTGTTAGTTTAGAACTGAATCTTTTAGTGAATACTGATATTTAATTGTTTTTGACATCAGGTCTCCCACATCCATTTGCAATTACGGTTTTTGAGGACAGCCTATATTGGACTGACTGGCATACCAAAAGCATTAACAGTGCCAACAAGTTCACAGGAAAGAACCAAGAGGTTATACGTAGCAAGCTACATTTCCCCATGGATATCCACACCTTGCACCCACAGAGACAACCTGCAGGTGAGCGAGCACTTTTATCACTAGTGTACATGGGTGATTTCACATGCACCCCTGGGAGTTTACCAGACTGCAGTTATACTGTGTGTGCTATGTTCTGTTACTAGACACTGATTCGTGATTCTTTCATCTCTTATTGGAGATTATTCCCCCTCTTCTCTGCAGGAACAAACCGCTGCGGCACTAATAATGGAGGATGCTCCCACCTCTGCCTCCCAAGTCGTGATACTTACACCTGTGCCTGTCTCACTGGCTTCAGTAAAACCGGCACGCATACATGCGCCAAGAGTAAGTACCATAACAGTGTGGTGGAGGAATATAATAAATCTGAATCTAAACTGATAATATAAATGGTGACATTTCTCTTTCATATAATTGTATAGCGGTGAATATTACACTGCAGGTAAGCAGAGAAATGTGTTGTACAGGTAGAGCACTTTAAAGGGACATTAAACACTTTGATATGGTAACATAAAATGATCAATTTTATGTATAAAAGAAACTCTGCAATATACTTTCATTATTTATATTGTCCCCTTTTCCTGTAATTCCATTTTGAAATAGTGAGCTTTTCAGTTCCTGTTAGAAATTGAAGTGCAGAACACTGTTATAGTACACACAGCCATTGGCTGCACACTAGTGACCTATTTATAACGGTCCCTAATTGGCCACAGCAGAGAAGGTAACCTAAGTTACAACATGGCAGCTCCCATTGTTTTATAGACACTAAAACTTTACACTTATTTAGTCACCATTTAAACAACTAATGAAACTTTAAAAAAAATACATCTACATATTATTCTCAGACTAATCTTTTCTTTGATTGCATCATTCTATCCAGCATTTATTTAGTGTTTAATGTCCCTTTTAACATTGTGCTGTTGTCACAACAACAAAATTGCCTCTGCTGTTCATTTTTTTATATTATATAGTTTATTATTCACATTTGCCATTCTATTACATAGTTGCCAATACAATAACACTTACTTTAAATTTCTTTTTTAAGACACGATGAGTCCACGGATCATCTTAATTACTAATGGGATATTCACCTCCTGGTCAGCAGGAGGAGGCAAAGAGCACCACAGCAGAGCTGTTAAATAGCTCCTCCCTTCCCTCCCACCCCAGTCATTCTCTTTGCCTACGTTGGTGATGGGAAGAGGTAAAGTGAGGTGTTAGTTTTAGATTCTTCAATCAAGAGTTTATTATTTTTTAAGTAGTGCAAGATTGTGCTGCTTTGTTCTAGGGTGTAGCCGTAGTCCATATCAGTCTCTTCAGTAGAGCTTTTGGTGGCTTTAGATCAATGAGAACTTGTGGGACATAATTCTCACTGCGCCTCCCATACATTTATGCTGCCCTAACCCTGATAGCCTAAGCAAGATTACTCAGGCTTTATCTTTCTCCACAGGGCTATGGGAGGGAGAGGACCTCCTAAACCTGCTGAGCTTCCCTGCTGTCGGGCAGTATACAAAGGTAAGGGCTGACTTTTTATTCTGGGTCTGGGATGATCTCAGTAGAAATGGAGCACTTATTGATCTGGGACTTATCTCCTAAATACTAAAGGAGGGCTTTTTCAGCGACAGCACATTATAAGCAGGCACTGGGGCTGAGGAGAAAAATAAGTGGTTTTATATCTGGGGACCTTCTGTTCACTAGGGCTGAGGGAAGATAAACCCTCAGTGGGAAGTGATACGTTGGTTTTATTTAGAGGCTAAGCTGCTGTCCAGCAAGCGGTAGCCCTATCTACCCCCAGACTTCACATATAGTCAGTTTGCTCTCGGTGGCTTATTTACTTTAACTACACATAATGGCGACCAGGAGTTTTGTATTGGAATGCCCACAATGGGCGGAGCTACGTGTGGCGCCAATTTCGGCTGCACACTTCTTCTCCACTTCCGAGTTTAGGCAACGGAAGGAGGAGTTTTTCTGTTTAGCAATGTACTTAGTGTTTTTCCTGCTTTAGGGTGCCGGACAAAGTATACAGTTACGTTCCCGACCTCTTATGCCTAAGGATGTAGACAGAGTCTATTGACATCGTTTTCTAAGGGCTTCATTTTTACAAAATAAAGTTGGTCTTTTTTTTGGATAAAGAAGCAGTAACATTTAGATGGGTACCTCAGCAGGGTTTGCCGAGGTGTTGACAGGTTGGGCAGTAACTGCGTGCTAAGTTCCCTTCCTGCTGCACATAAAAAAAAAAAAATTGTGTTTTAAAATTTAAAGAAACAGTAACATTTTTATGTGATGATTTTTTTTTCTTCTAAAAATTTAAACTGTTTACTTGATTATCTCATCCTGTAGACAGGATGGTCCAAGCGGCTCTCTTGTCTTGAGCTTGATATATAATGGTACCTTCAATCCTTTGTTTTCTCATCTATGGTGAGAAAATTATTTTATAAAAATAGACTTTCTCCTTCTAAGGCTCATGCTGTTTAGGAGTCTATTGTCAAGGGTCAAGCTATGCCACAATTTTCTCCCATAGAAACCACAAAATTTATAGCGTCACATGCAGTGCCCTGCGGTTCCTTTCACTCTCCATTTTGGAGGTACCTTGCATTTCAAACATTGTCTGTTTTCCCACACTGTAGGGAAAAGTACAAGAGAATATATTTTCAATCAGTTACGTGTGATTGTTTAGTAGTAGCTATTACGAAGATTTTTTTCCCTGTAACCTGACAGAGGAAGTTACTTCTGTAATTTCTGAGGGAATTCTTAGACTCAGATGAGGTAGTTCCCCTATCTGATTCTTAGGTTGTTTTTCTTTCAGTTGTAGCTTGATTACTTCTATTGATTACTTAAATAAGTTTTTGGCTACCATGGGCGACTCCGTCTCTACTGGCGTAGTCTATCCTAGAGACTCCTGTTACTTATACTAATATTGTGATGTGCCCTTCATGGTGGACATATTTTCTATACCAGATAAAGCTATACAGATATTTGCCCAGGAATCAAAGATTCTGGTTATTACCCTTTTCTCCTTTCCTATATTAAATAGGATGTTTTATATAGTAGACTCTATAACAGAGCAGTAGGGGGATACTATTCCCATAGTAGATGGAAGTTCTTTTTGGAACTGATGCAGGAAAAGAACCCTATGAAGGGAAGTTTGAGGGTTTAAATGGATAACCTGCAGTTGGTAGGGATACTGTCTCCAGTGTGGTGGGGTACTGGTTTGATGTGTTGTTTGTTTCTATTGAACAGACACTCTCCCCTTCGAATGAAAAGTGTAAAGGCCTTTAAGCGAGTAATCTTCTTTAATATAGAGGAGTGATGGGCACTAGGATTCAGGCTTTACCATACCGACCCGCAGAGCATTTTCTCCAACATAGGTGTGTCCGGTCCACGGCGTCATCCTTACTTGTGGGATATTCTCTTCCCCAACAGGAAATGGCAAAGAGCCCAGCAAAGCTGGTCACATGATCCCTCCTAGGCTCCGCCTACCCCAGTCATTCTCTTTGCCGTTGTACAGGCAACATCTCCACGGAGATGGCTTAGAGTTTTTTAGTGTTTAACTGTAGTTTTTATTATTCAATCAAGAGTTTGTTATTTTAAAATAGTGCTGGTATGTACTATTTACTCAGAAACAGAAAAGAGATGAAGATTTCTGTTTGTATGAGGAAAATGATTTTAGCAACCGTTACTAAAATCCATGGCTGTTCCACACAGGACTGTTGAGAGGAATTAACTTCAGTTGGGGGAACAGTGAGCAGTCTCTTGCTGCTTGAGGTATGACACATTCTAACAAGACGATGTAATGCTGGAAGCTGTCATTTTCCCTATGGGATCCGGTAAGCCATGTTTATTAAGATTGTAAATAAGGGCTTCACAAGGGCTTATTAAGACTGTAGACTTTTTCTGGGCTAAATCGATTCATTATTAACACATATTTAGCCTTGAGGAATCATTTAATCTGGGTATTTTGATAAGATTATATCGGCAGGCACTTTTTTAGACACCTTTCTCTTTAGGGGCTTTCCCAAATCATAGGCAGAGCCTCATTTTCGCGCCGGTGTTGCGCACTTGTTTTTGAGAGGCATGACATGCAGTCGCATGTGTGAGGAGCTCTGATACATAGAAAAGACTTTCTGAAGGCGTCATTTGGTATCGTATTCCCCTTTGGGCTTGGTTGGGTCTCAGCAAAGCAGATACCAGGGACTGTAAAGGGGTTAAAGTTAAAAACGGCTCCGGTTCCGTTATTTTAAGGGTTAAAGCTTCCAAATTTGGTGTGCAATACTTTTAAGGCTTTAAGACACTGTGGTGAAATTTTGGTGAATTTTGAACAATTCCTTCATATTTTTTCGCAATTGCAGTAATAAAGTGTGTTCAGTTTAAAATTTAAAGTGACAGTAACGGTTTTATTTTAAAACGTTTTTTGTACTTTGTTATCAAGTTTATGCCTGTTTAACATGTCTGAACTACCAGATAGACTGTGTTCTGAATGTGGGGAAGCCAGAGTTCCTTCTCATTTAAATAAATGTGATTTATGTGACAATGACAATGATGCCCAAGATGATTCCTCAAGTGAGGGGAGTAAGCATGGTACTGCATCATTCCCTCCTTCGTCTACACGAGTCTTGCCCACTCAGGAGGCCCCTAGTACATCTAGCGCGCCAATACTCCTTACTATGCAACAATTAACGGCTGTAATGGATAATTCTGTCAAAAACATTTTAGCCAAAATGCACACTTATCAGCGTAAGCGCGACTGCTCTGTTTTAGATACTGAAGAGCATGACGACGCTGATAATAATGGTTCTGAAGGGCCCCTAAACCAGTCTGATGGGGCCAGGGAGGTTTTGTCTGAGGGAGAAATTACTGATTCAGGGAACATTTCTCAACAAGCTGAACCTGATGTGATTACGTTTAAATTTAAGTTGGAACATCTCCGCATCCTGCTTAAGGAGGTATTATCCACTCTGGATGATTGTGACAAGTTGGTCATCCCAGAGAAACTATGTAAAATGGACAAGTTCCTAGAGGTCCCGGGGCTCCCAGAAGCTTTTCCTATACCCAAGCGGGTGGCGGACATTGTAAATAAAGAATGGGAAAGGCCCGGTATTCCTTTCGTCCCTCCCCCCATATTTAAAAAATTGTTTCCTATGGTCGACCCCAGAAAGGACTTATGGCAGACAGTCCCCAAGGTCGAGGGAGCGGTTTCCACTTTAAACAAACGCACCACTATACCTATAGAAGATAGTTGTGCTTTCAAAGATCCTATGGATAAAAAATTAGAAGGTTTACTTAAAAAGATGTTTGTTCAGCAGGGTTACCTTCTACAACCAATTTCATGCATTGTCCCTGTCGCTACAGCCGCGTATTTCTGGTTTGATGAGCTGGTAAAGGCGGTCGATAGTGATTCTCCTCCTTATGAGGAGATTATGGACAGAATCAATGCTCTCAAATTGGCTAATTCTTTCACCCTAGACGCCACTTTGCAATTGGCTAGGTTAGCGGCTAAGAATTCTGGGTTTGCTATTGTGGCGCGCAGAGCGCTTTGGTTGAAATCTTGGTCAGCTGATGCGTCTTCCAAGAACAAGCTACTTAACATTCCTTTCAAGGGGAAAACGCTGTTTGGCCCTGACTTGAAAGAGATTATCTCTGATATCACTGGGGGTAAGGGCCACGCCCTTCCTCAGGATCGGCCTTTCAAGGCCAAAAATAAACCTAATTTTCGTCCCTTTCGTAGAAACGGACCAGCCCAAAGTGCTACGTCCTCTAAGCAAGAGGGTAATACTTCTCAAGCCAAGCCAGCTTGGAGACCAATGCAAGGCTGGAACAAGGGAAAGCAGGCCAAGAAACCTGCCACTGCTACCAAGACAGCATGAAATGTTGGCCCCCGATCCGGGACCGGATCTGGTGGGGGGCAGACTCTCTCTCTTCGCTCGGGCTTGGGCAAGAGATGTTCTGGATCCTTGGGCGCTAGAAATAGTCTCCCAAGGTTATCTTCTGGAATTCAAGGGGCTTCCCCCAAGGGGGAGGTTCCACAGGTCTCAGTTGTCTTCAGACCACATAAAAAGACAGGCATTCTTACGTTGTGTAGAAGACCTGTTAAAAATGGGAGTGATTCATCCTGTTCCATTAGGAGAACAAGGGACGGGGTTCTACTCCAATCTGTTCATAGTTCCCAAAAAAGAGGGAACGTTCAGACCAATCTTAGATCTCAAGATCTTAAACAAGTTTCTCAAGGTTCCATCGTTCAAAATGGAAACCATTCGAACAATTCTTCCTTCCATCCAGGAAGGTCAATTCATGACCACGGTGGATTTAAAGGATGCGTATCTACATATTCCTATCCACAAGGAACATCATCGGTTCCTAAGGTTCGCATTCCTGGACAAGCATTACCAGTTCGTGGCGCTTCCTTTCGGATTAGCCACTGCTCCAAGGATTTTCACAAAGGTACTAGGGTCCCTTCTAGCTGTGCTAAGACCAAGGGGCATTGCTGTAGTACCTTACTTGGACGACATTCTGATTCAAGCGTCGTCCCTTCCTCAAGCAAAGGCTCACACGGACATCGTCCTGGCCTTTCTCAGATCTCACGGATGGAAAGTGAACGTGGAAAAGAGTTCTCTATCTCCGTCAACAAGGGTTCCCTTCTTGGGGACAATAATAGACTCCTTAGAAATGAGGATTTTTCTGACAGAGGCCAGAAAAACAAAACTTCTAGACTCTTGTCGGATACTTCATTCCGTTCCTCTTCCTTCCATAGCGCAGTGCATGGAAGTGATAGGTTTGATGGTAGCGGCAATGGACATAGTTCCTTTTGCGCGCATTTATCTAAGACCATTACAACTGTGCATGCTCAGTCAGTGGAATGGGGACTATACAAACTTGTCTCCGAGGATACAAGTAAATCAGAGGTCCAGAGACTCACTCCGTTGGTGGCTGTCCCTGGACAACCTGTCTCAAGGGATGACCTTCCGCAGACCAGAGTGGGTCATTGTCACGACCGACGCCAGTCTGATGGGCTGGGGCGCGGTCTGGGGATCCCTGAAAGCTCAGGGTCTTTGGTCTCGGGAAGAATCTCTTCTACCGATAAATATTCTGGAACTGAGAGCGATATTCAATGCTCTCAAGGCTTGGCCTCAGCTAGCGAGGGCCAAGTTCATACGGTTTCAATCAGACAACATGACAACTGTTGCGTACATCAACCATCAGGGGGGAACAAGGAGTTCCCTGGCGATGGAAGAAGTGACCAAAATCATTCTATGGGCGGAGTCTCACTCCTGCCACCTGTCTGCTATCCACATCCCAGGAGTGGAAAATTGGGAAGCGGATTTTCTGAGTCGTCAGACATTGCATCCGGGGGAGTGGGAACTCCATCCGGAAATCTTTGCCCAAGTCACTCAACTGTGGGGCATTCCAGACATGGATCTGATGGCCTCTCGTCAGAACTTCAAAGTTCCTTGCTACGGGTCCAGATCCAGGGATCCCAAGGCGGCTCTAGTGGATGCACTAGTAGCACCTTGGACCTTCAAACTAGCTTATGTATTCCCGCCGTTTCCTCTCATCCCCAGGCTGGTAGCCAGGATCAATCAGGAAAGGGCGTCGGTGATCTTGATAGCTCCTGCGTGGCCACGCAGGACTTGGTATGCAGATCTGGTGAATATGTCATCGGCTCCACCATGGAAGCTACCTTTGAGACGAGACCTTCTTGTTCAAGGTCCGTTCGAACATCCGAATCTGGTCTCACTCCAGCTGACTGCTTGGAGATTGAACGCTTGATCTTATCGAAGCGAGGGTTCTCAGATTCTGTTATCGATACTCTTGTTCAGGCCAGAAAGCCTGTAACTAGAAAGATTTACCACAAAATTTGGAAAAAATATATCTGTTGGTGTGAATCTAAAGGATTCCCTTGGGACAAGGTTAAGATTCCTAAGATTCTATCCTTCCTTCAAGAAGGATTGGAAAAAGGATTATCTGCAAGTTCCCTGAAGGGACAGATTTCTGCCTTGTCTGTGTTACTTCACAAAAAGCTGGCAGCTGTGCCAGATGTTCAAGCCTTTGTTCAGGCTCTGGTTAGAATCAAGCCTGTTTACAAACCTTTGACTCCTCCTTGGAGTCTCAACTTAGTTCTTTCAGTTCTTCAGGGGGTTCCGTTTGAACCCTTACATTCCGTTGATATTAAGTTATTATCTTGGAAAGTTTTGTTTTTGGTTGCAATTTCTTCTGCTAGAAGAGTTTCAGAATTATCTGCTCTGCAGTGTTCTCCTCCTTATCTGGTGTTCCATGCAGATAAGGTGGTTTTACGTACTAAACCTGGTTTTCTTCCAAAAGTTGTTTCTAACAAAAACATTAACCAGGAGATTATCGTACCTTCTCTGTGTCCGAAACCAGTTTCGAAGAAGGAACGTTTGTTGCACAATTTGGATGTTGTTCGCGCTCTAAAATTCTATTTAGATGCTACAAAGGATTTTAGACAAACATCTTCCTTGTTTGTTGTTTATTCCGGTAAAAGGGGAGGTCAAAAAGCAACTTCTACCTCTCTCTCTTTTTGGATTAAAAGCATCATCAGATTGGCTTACGAGACTGCCGGACGGCAGCCTCCCGAAAGAATCACAGCTCATTCCACTAGGGCTGTGGCTTCCACATGGGCCTTCAAGAACGAGGCTTCTGTTGATCAGATATGTAGGGCAGCGACTTGGTCTTCACTGCACACTTTTACCAAATTTTACAAGTTTGATACTTTTGCTTCTTCTGAGGCTATTTTTGGGAGAAAGGTTTTGCAAGCCGTGGTGCCTTCCATCTAGGTGACCTGATTTGCTCCCTCCCATCATCCGTGTCCTAAAGCTTTGGTATTGGTTCCCACAAGTAAGGATGACGCCGTGGACCGGACACACCTATGTTGGAGAAAACAGAATTTATGTTTACCTGATAAATTACTTTCTCCAACGGTGTGTCCGGTCCACGGCCCGCCCTGGTTTTTTAATCAGGTCTGATAATTTATTTTCTTTAACTACAGTCACCACGGTATCATATGGTTTCTCCTATGCAATTATTCCTCCTTAACGTCGGTCGAATGACTGGGGTAGGCGGAGCCTAGGAGGGATCATGTGACCAGCTTTGCTGGGCTCTTTGCCATTTCCTGTTGGGGAAGAGAATATCCCACAAGTAAGGATGACGCCGTGGACCGGACACACCGTTGGAGAAAGTAATTTATCAGGTAAACATAAATTCTGTTTTTGTTAAGATCTTGGTCTGCGGTTGTCTCTTCTACAGAATAAGAAATAAGCGAAGAGATAATTTCAGTGCTTCCGACTTTTCTGGGGAAATATTTTCATTCCTTCTCCCAAGAAGGAGCAGTCTCAGCCTGCTGGTACCCCCAGCCAGGCTTAGAATAGGGAAAACAGCCCAAGTTTCCTGCTGTTAAATCAAGGACAGCATGAGGGGCGTGTGCCTGATACGTAAAGGAGCCGGTTTTTCCTTCTTCAATCAAGCTTGGGGTTTGTGATTTCATGATCACTTGGGAATTTTGTGTTCCTGGAATACAAATTGGAGCTCAAGACTTTCTCCCAGGTGCAGGTTTCTGCTTTCAAGATTGTCGGCAGACCAGACAAGAGGAGAGGCGTTCTTACACTATGTAGGAGACCTCTCCGACCTGGGAGTGATAATTCCTCTTCCAATTTGAACCAGGGTTTGGATTCGGTCCAGGAGGGTCAATTTATTGACAATGGTGGATTTGAGGACACGTTTTTCCATGTTCCTATTCACTGGGATCATTACACGTTTCTTTAAATCCACCCCAGCTGCTGGTACCTTGTATTGTACCATGTATGACTGTCCTTGGAAGTAAGGAGGTTTGTGTTCAACTAAAAGCTCTTTCTTTAAAGGGTTCTGGGATCTCTGTTGGTGATGCTTCGGCCACAGGGCATTGAAGTGGCACCTTAATTGGACGACATCACTAGTCCAGGCTCCATTCTTATAACAAGCAAGTTTCCACACGGACATGGTATTATCCTTTCTGAGATCTCGGGGATAAAAGGTAAATTTAGGAAAAAGTTCCTTAGTCCCAAGTACAAGGGTTTCTTTCTTGGGAATAATAATAGATCCCATCAATGAAGATATTTCTGACAGTAGTCGGGAAATCATAGATTTTTCTATACTCGTCTAGTCCTTCAGTCCACTCCTCGGCCGTCAGTGGTCCAGTGCATGGAGGTGATCAGGCTGATGGTGGCGGCAATAGACATCATCCCGTTTGCTCGGTTCCACCTCAGATCTCAGGCAATGGGATGGAGATTATACAGACTTGTCTCCTCGAATAACTCTGGAGCAGGAGACAAGGGATTTTCTTCAATGGTGGTTGTCTCTGGCTCATCTATCTCAGGGAATCTGCTTTTGCAGACCGTCTCGAGTGATTGTGACAACAGACGCCAGTATTCTCGTGTGGGGAGCTGTCTGGGGCTCCCTAACGGCTATGGGCGTTTGAACTCAGTCAGAGTCAGTTCTTCCTAAAACATCCTGGAACTGAGAACGATCTTCAATGCTCTTCTGGCCTGGCTCCAGTTAGCCTCGATCCAGTTTGTTAGGTTACAGTCGGACAACATACCTTCAGTGGCTTACGTCACTCATCAGGGAGGAACACGGAGTTCCTTAGCGACAGAGGTTACCAAGATAATTCAGTGGGCGGAGGCCCATTCTTGCTACCTGTCGGCAATCCACACCCTAGGGGTGGTCAACTGGGAGGCGGACTTCCTGAGCAGGCAGACCTTTCATCTGAGGGAGAACTCCATCCGGAAGTGTTCTCTAGCCTGATTCTTGTGTGGAGTCAGCCGGAATTAAATCTCCTGGCATTTTGACAGAATGCCAAGTTCCCGAGATACGAGGCAGGGTCCAGGGACCCCTGGGCGGAACTGACAGATGCTCTGGCGGTTCCTTGGATTTTCAGTATAGCATTCCTGTCTCTTCCATTTGCGCTTCTTCCTCGGCTCATTACTTGAACCAAGCAAGAGAGGACATCGCTGATCCAGCCCCTGCTTAGGTTTCGCAGGATTTGGTGTACAGATCTGGAGAAATGTCTTCTCTACCACCTTGGAGACTTCAGTCCAAGCGAGGTTTTTCAGACTCGGTCATAGAGACCATGATTCAGGCTCGTAAGCCTCTAACTAGAAAGATTTACCATAAAATATGGCGTAAATATCTTTATTGATATGACTCCAAGGGCTAATCATGGAGTAAAATTAGGATTCATATATTTTTTGTCTTTTCTCCATGATTGGATAAAGGTTTATCAATAAGTTCCCTAAAAGGTCAAATCTCGGCTTTGTCTATTTTATTTCACAAGCGTCTGGTGGATATTCCATATGTACAATCATTTTGTCAGGCCTTGGTCAGGATCAGGCCTGTGTACAGTGTTACTCCTCTATGGAGTCTGAATTTAGTTCTTAAGGTTGTTCAAGGTGCTCTGTTTGAGCCTATGCATTCCTTAGATATTGCGTTGTTATCTTGGAAAGATTTATTTCTTGTTGATATTTCCTCTGCTTGTAAAGTGTCAGAACTCTCGGCATTGCAGTATGAGTCTCCTTACCTTATTTTCCATTCAGATAAGGTAGTTTAATGTACTACATTAGGATTTTTTCTATGGTTACTTCTGATCGGAACATTAATCAGGAGATTGTTGTTCCTTTCTTGTGTCCTGATCCTTCTTCTCAGAAGGAACGACTGTACAATCTGGACGTGGTCCGTGCTTTAAAGTTTTCTCCTGCTGACGACTGAGGATTTTCGTCAGTTTTTTTCTTTGTGGTTTTCTCAGGAAAACGTAAGGGACAGAAGGCTACGGCTACTTCTCTTCATTTTGACTGAAGAGTATATCCAATGAGGTGGCTCCCTTGGTAAAATACCCTGACTACAAAAGCCTGTCCAAAGGTCCCGGCTGGGCTGACTCAGCCTTTCATCCTTCCAAGGTCGATAAAATGAGTACCATTACATACGTTTTGCATATTAGACCGCTGGACCGCAGCCTCCAGAGAGAGTTACGGCTCATTCCACGAGGGCTGTTGCTTCCTCATGGGCATTATCGAATGAAGCTTCTGTGGAACAGATTTGCAAGGCTGCAACTTGGTCCTCTCTTCACACTTTTTTTAAAGTTCTTTAAATTTAAACTTTATTTTGGCTGAGGGCTGCTTTTGGGAGAAAGATTCTTCAAGCAGTGGTGCCTTCCGTTTAGGTTACCTGTCTTGTCCCTCCCGTTTCATCTGTGTACTCTAGCTTGGGTATTGAATCCCATTAGTAATTAAGATGATCCGTGGACTCATCGTGTCTTAAAAAAGAAAAGAAAATTTATGCTTACCTGATAAATTTATTTATTTTTTTACACAATGAGTCCATGGCCCGCCCTGTTCTTTCAGACAGGTTGTGGGTTATTGTAAACTTCAGACACCTCTGCACCTTGACTTTTCCTTTCTCTTCCTAACTTCGGTCGAATGACTGGAGTGGGAGGGAAGGGAGGAGCTATTTAACAGCTGCTGTGGTGCTCTTTGCCTCCTCCTGCTGACCAGGAGGTGAATATCCCATTAGTAATTAAGATGATCCATGGACTCATCGTGTCAAAAAAGAAATACATTTATCAGGTAAGCATAAATTTTCTTTTCAAATAAGAATTACATTTTTTTCACTTTCCTGCTCTGTATCATGTGACAGCCATCACCCAATCATACACTCATACATTTATACTGTAAACTCTTGCAGATTCTGAAGTTGGTGCCTCAGAAAGCGTGCACATAAAAAAATTTGCAGTAAATTGGGGAAAAAAATTGTTTTTTTTTTAATTGCGTGCTCTATCTGAATCATTAAAGTTTCATTTTGACTTTCTCCCTTTAAGCTATAATATTCTACAAACTCACAGTCCTTTATCTAAGTTTTCCCAATGTATTTGGGTTTCTAATACCACACGTCCTGTGTATTTAGCTCATCTCGTTTTTATGTGTACTTTGTTCGCCCTGTAAAGATGTTTAGGTCACTTTCAGTAAATTCATGAAACTGAGCTAAATGCTTAATTTGCCCTATGTTTCCCCATCCCCACTTGCTCTGTTTATGCAATTTTTAATCTAAAGGAATTAAGATGACCTTTGACCTTTGATCAGGTCTTGACAAGTTCCTGCTTTTTGCCCGAAGGACGGACATCCGGAGGATCAGCTTTGACACAGATGACCTTGCTGATGTTGTTATCAAGCTAACTGATGTGAGAAGCGCTGTGGCACTGGACTGGGACTCTGCTGATGAATTCATATACTGGAGTGACATTACTACTGACTCAATCAGCCGTGCTAAGTGGGATGGCAGCAATCAGGAGGTGAGAGGAAAGCCACTGGGGGGGTGCATTGCATTTACTATTGACAGGCATGTTCTGCAGGTACATGGGTACAGTGCAGTAGTGTTCAGTTTACACAGAATTCGTTACATATGAAGAAATTTACAATTCTAAAAACTAACACTAGAATTTTGGAAACACTTCTAGTAAAGGGATATGTCTGTTTGTTTCACATGCACCTTCTTTCAGAGACACCGTCATCTCCTTAGCATTGTGTGCACTGAACAAGCAGATTATAAAAATGCTTCAGGTCAAAACCGATGCACATTTCAATTTTCACTAGAATGTCCCTTGCAGTGCAGTATTCTGTGAGGAATCTTGTCATTTGATGCCGCTCTCTCTCTTGTACCACCCTCTGGTATAAAAAAAAACTAATGTGCACCAGACTTTCAGTGCGTAATTAATATGGAGATTTCATGCAAGGTCTAGGTCCTTGAGATTTGTAAATGGGTTAAAGAGTAAAGATGTTCTGCCTTGTTACTGGTTATATAGGATAAAGTCAGAGAAGCAGAAATCCTTTCCTTCCCCTTTTAGCACTGAAGCAGAGTTATGTGCTGCCTGGGCTTTTATAATAAGCTGAATATCTTGAAAGACAAAAAGGAGACTTATTCGATTTTGAGCGGGTATGTTCGAAGCTTGACTGCATTTCTATTATTTCTTCAGGTTATTATAGACACTAGTTTGGAAAGCCCTGCAGGACTGGCTATAGATTGGGTCACTCGCAAACTGTACTGGACAGATGCAGGTACTCTGCTGCTTTAGTGTATTTCATAATGGAAATGGTTTTCGTTTAGGTAAACAATCTGTTCACTTATGTCATTTTGACTTTTAGGTACAGATCGGATTGAAGTTGCAAACCTTGATGGATCCATGCGCAGTGTTTTGATCTGGGAGAATCTAGACAGGCCCAGAGACATTGTGGTGGACCCCATAGGAGGGTAAGACCTCTTCTTCTCAGAGTGTTGATCGGGGTGGCATATTTATGTATCCATCTCCCTATCCCATCCTCTGAAATACATTGTATCTGCTTTCTCAAGGTTCATGTACTGGACAGACTGGGGAGCCAGCCCAAAGATAGAGCGTGCAGGGATGGATGCGTCAGGCCGTCAGGTCATTATCTCCTCCAATCTCACCTGGCCTAATGGTTTAGCCATTGACTATGATTCAAAGCGTTTGTACTGGGCTGATGCCGGCATGAAAACCATAGAATCAGCCAAACTGGACGGAGCTGACCGAACGGTAAGAATATCTGTCACATATTACAAAACAAAAATACAAGTAAAATATATTTTATTATGTTATTATTTGTGAGCCTATCTATTAACGGTTCCATCTTGTGCTTGGATACTGTAGGTGGTCATTGGCACAGATCTTTTGCACCCCTTTGGTCTGACTCTGTATGGAGATAGGATTTACTGGACTGACTGGCAATCAAAAAGTATTGAGAGTGCAGATCGCAAGACAGGGCTTGGGCGCAAAACTGTGAGAGATAATTTGGAAAATCTCATGGATATTCACGTGTTCCATCGTCACCGAACCTCAGGTATTTCATGTCTTTTATATCCTGTAACTTTGCTATTATAGGATTCTTGTCCTGAAAGTGCCATGCACCATGTAATGGCAATGTGTAACTTACATACTCTGCTGTGATTGGTTAGGGATATATAAAAGGCTCCTGCACTTATCAAACAAGCACCGTTTACAGTGCTGCAGGCTCAGGATTTTTGTGTAATTAGAATGAACTCCAGCTGCATCAAATCTCTCTTCTCCAGACTTGTTTGCCTTGAAAATATTTACTAGTGTTTGTACTACTAATTTGTAGATGAAATTACAGAAAGTTCCGTTATACAAAAAAATAGAATTATTTTGCAGGGTAATATACTAGTATTCTAGCTTTAATTGAACAATACTTTTTTGTAACTTGTACATTCAGATTTTATAGCCCATACCTCAGTTAAATAACAATATCATGTGTCTTTAAATACATGATCATATTTTATGTGTATAATGGCCCCTCTCTTTCATAGCGTGGGGATACTTCCTGCTATAAATTATGTGTCACAATCTCTTATGTGTATGCAATGTTCTCACCAGGGCCTATATAATGGGCACACCACCTGGCTGATTTTACTGCCCACTCGTTAAAATTGAAGCCAATATTAAGTTACAGTTGACTAAAATTACATTTTTTTTCATTGTTTTTTTTTTCACATACTATCAGTAAATCAATTTATGTTGTCAGGCAGCTAATTTGTGTTTTGTATTGCTTAAGTAACATTTATAAATAATAGAACATTTTTTAATATTGCAAAGTATTACTCCACCAAGCTACTTCATTAAAGGGACATTAAACACTAATTAAATGCTAGATAGAAACATGCATTCAAAGAAAAGTTTAGTCTGAGAATAACATGTAGATGTATTATTTTTTTTTAAAGTTTCATTAGCTGTTTAAATATGAACAAAATAAGTGTAAGGTTTTAGTGTCTATAAAACAATGGGAGCTGCCATGTTGTAACTTAAGTTACCTTCTCTGCTGTGACCAATTAGGGGCAGTTATAAATAGGTCACTATGCAGCCAATGGTTGTGAGGAATATAAGTGTTCTGCACTTCCATTTCTAACAAGAAGTGAAAAGCTCACAATTTCAGAATGGAATTACAGTAAAAGTATATTGCAGAGGTTTTCTTCTGTTATGTGTGATCAGTCCACGGGTCATCATTACTTCTGGGATATTATCTGCTCCCCTACAGGAAGTGCAAGAGGATTCACCCAGCAGAGTTGCTATATAGCTCCTCCCCTCTACGTCACCTCCAGTCATTCTCTTGCACCCAAAGACTAGATAGGAGGTGTGAGAGGACTATGGTGATTATACTTAGTTTTTATAACTTCAATCAAAAGTTTGTTATTTTACAATAGCACCGGAGCGTGTTATTACTTCTCTGGCAGAGTTTGAAGAAGAATCTACCAGAGTTTTTCTTATGATTTTAACCGGAGTAGTTAAGATCATATTGCTGTTTCTCGGCCATCTGAGGGAGGTAAAAGCTTCAGATCAGGGGACAGCGGGCAGTTGAATCTGCATTGAGGTATGTAGCAGTTTTTATTTTCTGAATGGAATTGATGAGAAAATCCTGCCATACCGTTATAATGACATGTATGTATACTCTACACTTCAGTATTCTGGGGATGGTATTTCACCGGAATTACTCTGTAAAAGTACATTAAACCTTTTAATAGGTATTTAATCCATGTTAAACGTTTTTGCTGGAATGTAGAATCGTTTGCATTTCTGAGGTACTGAGTGAATAAATATTTGGGCATTATTTTTCCACTTGGCAGTTTGCTTGTTTTGATTATGACAGTTTCGTTTCTCTCTCACTGCTGTGTGTGGGGGGAGGGGCCGTTTTTGGCGCTCTTTGCTACGCATCAAAAATTTCCAGTCAGTTACTCTTGTATTTTCTGCATGATCCGGTTCATCTCTAACAGAACTCAGGGGTCTTCAAACTTCTTTGAAGGGAGGTAGATTCTCTCAGCAGAGCTGTGAGACTTATGTAGTGACTGTGTTTTAAAACGTTGCTCTGTGATTTTTATGTTTCAAATTTAATTAGTGTTACTTTACTAATGGGAACAAACCTTTGCTAACAAGTTGGGTTGTTTTTAAAGAGTGATGCTATAACTGTTTTTTTTTTCAGTTCATTATTTCAACTGTCATTTAATCGTTTAGTGCTTCTTTGAGGCACAGTACGTTTTTTGTTAAATAAGATTGTAACCAAGTTGCATGTTTATTGCTAGTGTGTTAAACATGTCTGATTCAGAGGAAGATACCTGTGTCATTTGTTCCAATGCCAAGGTGGAGCCCAATAGAAATTTATGTACTAACTGTATTGATGCTACTTTAAATAAAAGCCAATCTGTACAAATTGAACAAATTTCACCAAACAGCGAGGGGAGAGTTATGCCGTCTAACTCGCCTCACGTGTCAGTACCTGCGTCTCCCGCCCGGGAGGTGCGTGATATTATGGCGCCTGGTACATCTGGGCAGCCATTACAAATAACATTACAAGATATGGCTACTGTTATGACTGAAGTTTTGGCTAAGTTACCAGAACTAAGAGGCAAGCGTGATCACTCTGGGGTGAGAACAGAGTGCGCTGATAATTCTAGGGCCATGTCTGATACTGCGTCACAGCTTGCAGAGCATGAGGACGGAGAGCTTCATTCTGTAGGTGACGGTTCTGATCCAAGCAGATTGGATTCAGATATTTCAAATTTTAAATTTAAATTGGAAAACCTCCGTGTATTACTAGGGGAGGTCTTAGCGGCTCTTAACGATTGTAACACTGTTGCAATACCAGAGAAAATGTGTAGGTTGGATAAATACTTTGCGGTACCGGCGAGTACTGACGTTTTTCCTATACCTAAGAGATTAACTGAAATTGTTACTAAGGAGTGGGATAGACCCGGTGTGCCGTTCTCACCCCCTCCAATATTTAGAAAGATGTTTCCAATAGACGCCACCACACGGGACTTATGGCAAACGGTCCCTAAGGTGGAGGGAGCAGTTTCTACTTTAGCTAAGCGCACCACTATCCCGGTGGAGGATAGCTGTGCTTTTTCAGATCCTATGGATAAAAAATTAGAGGGTTACCTTAAGAAAATGTTTGTTCAACAAGGTTTTATATTGCAACCCCTTGCATGCATCGCGCCGATTACGGCTGCGGCAGCATTTTGGATTGAGTCTCTGGAAGAGAACCTTAGTTCCGCTACGCTGGACGACATTACGGACAGGCTTAGAGTCCTTAAACTAGCTAATTCATTCATTTCGGAGGCCGTAGTACATTTAACCAAACTTACGGCTAAGAATTCAGGATTCGCCATTCAGGCACGTAGGGCGCTGTGGCTAAAATCCTGGTCGGCTGATGTAACTTCTAAGTCCAAATTACTTAATATACCTTTCAAGGGGCAAACTTTATTCGGGCCCGGTTTGAAAGAAATTATCGCTGACATTACAGGAGGTAAGGGCCACGCTCTACCTCAAGACAAAGCCAAAGCTAAGGCTAGACAGTCTAATTTTCGTCCCTTTCGGAATTTCAAAGCAGGTGCAGCATCAACTTCCACTGCACCAAAACAGGAAGGAGCTGTTGCTCGTTACAGACAAGGCTGGAAACCTAACCAGTCCTGGAATAAGGGCAAGCAGGCCAGAAAACCTGCTGCTGCCCCTAAGACAGCATGAACCGAGGGCCCCCGATCCGGGACCGGATCTAGTGGGGGGCAGACTCTCTCTCTTCGCCCAGGCTTGGGCAAGAGATGTCCAGGATCCCTGGGCGCTAGAGATCATATCTCAGGGATACCTTCTAGACTTCAAATTATCTCCCCCAAGAGGGAGATTTCATCTGTCAAGGTTGTCAACAAACCAAATAAAGAAAGACGCGTTTCTACGCTGTGTACAAGATCTATTATTAATGGGAGTGATCCACCCGGTTCCGCGGTCGGAACAAGGACAAGGGTTTTACTCAAACCTGTTTGTGGTTCCCAAAAAAGAGGGAACTTTCAGGCCAATCTTGGATTTAAAGATCCTAAACAAATTCCTAAGAGTTCCATCGTTCAAAATGGAAACTATTCGGACAATCTTACCCATGATCCAAAAGGGTCAATACATGACCACAGTGGATTTAAAGGATGCTTACCTTCACATACCGATTCACAAAGATCATTACCGGTATCTAAGGTTTGCCTTTTTAGACAGGCATTACCAGTTTGTAGCCCTTCCATTCGGATTGGCTACGGCTCCAAGAATCTTCACAAAGGTTCTGGGTGCCCTTCTAGCGGTTCTGAGACCGCGAGGAATTTCGGTAGCTCCGTACCTAGACGACATTCTGATACAAGCTTCAAGCTTTCAAACTGCCAAGTCTCATACAGAGTTAGTTCTGGCATTTCTAAGGTCGCATGGATGGAAAGTGAACGAAAAGAAGAGTTCTCTCTTGCCTCTCACAAGAGTTCCATTCTTGGGGACTCTTATAGATTCTGTAGAAATGAAGATTTATCTGACAGAAGACAGATTAACAAAGCTTCTAAATGTATGCCGTGTCCTTCATTCCATTCAACTCCCGTCAGTAGCTCAATGCATGGAGGTGATCGGCTTAATGGTAGCAGCAATGGACATAGTACCCTTTGCACGCCTACATCTCAGACCGCTGCAATTGTGCATGCTGAGTCAGTGGAATGGGGATTACTCAGATTTGTCCCCCACTCTGAATCTGGATCAAGAGACCAGAAACTCTCTTCTATGGTGGCTTTCTCGGCCACATCTGTCCAGGGGGATGCCGTTCAGCAGGCCGGACTGGACAATCGTAACAACAGACGCCAGCCTTCTAGGTTGGGGCGCTGTCTGGAATTCTCTGAAGGCTCAGGGACAATGGAGTCAGGAGGAAAGTCTCCTGCCAATAAACATTCTGGAATTGAGAGCAGTTCTCAATGCCCTTCTAGCTTGGCCCCAGTTAAAGACTCGGGGGTTCATCAGGTTTCAGTCGGACAACATCACGACTGTAGCTTACATCAACCATCAGGGAGGGACAAGAAGCTCCCTAGCAATGATAGAAGTATCAAAGATAATTCGCTGGGCAGAGTCTCACTCTTGCCACCTGTCAGCAATCCACATCCCGGGAGTGGAGAACTGGGAGGCGGATTTCTTGAGTCGCCAGACTCTTCATCCGGGGGAGTGGGAACTTCATCCGGAGGTCTTTGCCCAAATACTTCGACGTTGGGGCAAACCAGAGATAGAT
This sequence comes from Bombina bombina, assembly GCF_027579735.1. Classification (NCBI taxonomy): domain Eukaryota; kingdom Metazoa; phylum Chordata; class Amphibia; order Anura; family Bombinatoridae; genus Bombina; species Bombina bombina. The sequence continues at coordinate 134,321,109 of NC_069505.1, read as the reverse complement.
CTCATGGCGTCTCGCCAGAACGCCAAACTTCCTCGCTACGGATCCAGATCCAGGGATCCGGGAGCGGTTCTGATAGATGCTTTGACAGCACCTTGGAACTTCAGGATGGCTTATGTGTTTCCACCCTTCCCGCTGCTTCCTCGATTGATTGCCAAAATCAAACAGGAGAGAGCATCAGTGATTCTAATAGCGCCTGCATGGCCGCGCAGGACCTGGTATGCAGATCTAGTGGACATGTCATCCTGTCCGCCTTGGTCTCTACCTCTAAGACAGGACCTTCTGATTCAGGGTCCATTCAAACATCAAAGTCTAACTTCTCTGAAGCTGACTGCTTGGAAATTGAACGCTTGATTTTATCAAAACGTGGTTTTTCTGAGTCGGTTATTGATACCCTGATACAGGCTAGGAAGCCTGTTACCAGAAAGATTTACCATAAAATATGGCGTAAATACCTATACTGGTGTGAATCCAAAGATTACTCCTGGAGTAAGGTTAGGATTCCTAGGATATTGTCTTTTCTACAAGAAGGTTTAGAAAAGGGTTTATCGGCTAGCTCATTAAAGGGACAGATCTCAGCTCTGTCCATCTTGTTACACAGGCGTCTGTCAGAAAATTCAGACATCCAGGCCTTTTGTCAGGCTTTAGCTAGGATCAAGCCTGTGTTTAAAACTGTTGCTCCGCCATGGAGTTTAAACTTAGTTCTTAACGTTTTACAGGGTGTTCCGTTTGAACCCCTTCATTCCATTGATATAAAATTGTTATCTTGGAAAGTTCTATTTTTAATGGCTATTTCCTCGGCTCGAAGAGTCTCTGAGTTATCAGCCCTACATTGTGATTCTCCTTATCTGATCTTTCACTCAGACAAGGTAGTTCTGCGTACTAAACCTGGGTTCTTACCTAAGGTTGTTTCTAACAGGAATATCAATCAAGAGATTGTTGTTCCATCCTTGTGTCCAAATCCTTCTTCAAAGAAGGAACGTCTTCTACACAATCTGGATGTAGTTCGTGCCCTCAAGTTCTACTTGCAGGCAACTAAAGATTTTCGCCAAACTTCTTCCCTGTTTGTCGTTTATTCTGGACAGAGGAGAGGTCAAAAAGCTTCTGCTACCTCTCTCTCTTTTTGGCTTCGTAGCATAATACGTTTAGCCTATGAGACTGCTGGACAGCAGCCTCCTGAAAGAATTACAGCTCATTCCACTAGAGCTGTGGCTTCCACTTGGGCCTTTAAGAATGAGGCCTCTGTTGAACAGATTTGCAAGGCTGCAACTTGGTCTTCGCTTCATACTTTTTCCAAATTTTACAAATTTGACACTTTTGCTTCTTCGGAGGCTATTTTTGGGAGAAAGGTTCTTCAGGCAGTGGTTCCTTCTGTATAATGAGCCTGCCTATCCCTCCCGTCATCCGTGTACTTTTGCTTTGGTATTGGTATCCCAGAAGTAATGATGACCCGTGGACTGATCACACATAACAGAAGAAAACATAATTTATGCTTACCTGATAAATTCCTTTCTTCTGTTGTGTGATCAGTCCACGGCCCGCCCTGTTTTTTAAGGCAGGTAAATATTTTTTAAATTATAATTCAGTCACCACTACACCCTTGGCTTCTCCTTTCTCGTTGGTCTTTGGTCGAATGACTGGAGGTGACGTAGAGGGGAGGAGCTATATAGCAACTCTGCTGGGTGAATCCTCTTGCACTTCCTGTAGGGGAGCAGATAATATCCCAGAAGTAATGATGACCCGTGGACTGATCACACAACAGAAGAAAGGAATTTATCAGGTAAGCATAAATTATGTTTTTTTATATATACAGTTTAGCATTTTATATTACCATCTCAAAGTGTTTAATGTCCCTTTATGGCCACCTACTGGCATTATTTTGTGTAGAGCATACTAATATGCATTGTATTAAACTCAAAGTGAAACTTTCTTTTTTCTACAGTTACATCCGCTTGTTTAATTAATAACGGAGGCTGCAGTCACATCTGTCTTCTGTCACCCCACCTAAAAGGTCACAGTTGTGCGTGCCCCACTGGGGTGAATTTACTTGCAGATGGCAGGACCTGCTCATCAGGTATGTGCTGGCGAGCTTTGGGTTGTCTCTATTGTTGCTGATATTCTGGAGGTCCTTCCTTGCCACACTTTCTTGTTGCCCCTTTATTTATTGCTGGGGCCCTCTCACATTTATGTGTTTAATGCCCTTTCTTCATTCTTCATGCACTTAGTAGTATTATTTTTGCCTTTTAGGGATGGATCGTTTCCTTATTTTTGCTAGGAGAACAGACATTCGCTCCATCTCTTTGGATATTCCATATTTTGCTGATGTTGTGGTTCCCGTGAATGTGACTATGAAAAACACAATTGCTGTGAGTGTAGATCCTGTTCAAGGTGAGTTCTGTAGATGTAGGAGACCCAATAAATAAATATTTGATGCATTGGCTGGTGTATGTAGAAAATTGAATTAGAAGTGTATACTTAGTGCAGTTGTCTCTGACATTTAAAACATTTGATATTTTTATCAGACATCCAAAATTGCATATTTGTTTTAGTAATTTTTTTACCTCATAAAAACATGTTAGTTAACCCCTCAATGACCACGATGTACCCGGTACGTCACTGGTCATTAAGGGGTTAAATGTTAGGATCCCCTAGCAAAGGAAGATTTGTTAATCTTATGTCAAAATAGATCATTGCTGTCAGCTCTTGACAGTAATTAGAAAACAGTTATATTTATTACTTTGTGCTTACAAGAAAATAGTATTAAATAGTTTTGTTTTTGTTTTTTTAATTAAAACCTTAGGATCATTCCAAAATTGTAGCAATTAGATTTTAGTTCATAGTTCATAATAATTTCTCAGGATTGAACTCACTTTTATTTCCTTTTTTTCTATTTTTTTTTGTCTTTGTTCACTTGGTATCCTTTATTAAAGAGTAATCCTAGGTGAGTTCAGGAGCTTGCACGTAACCTTAGCCAACTCACAGCGGTGTTTGCAACACTGCTTATAGTAATGCTCTTCATATTTGCTAAAACTGCTGCCATAGAAGGCTAAAGATGTGCACAGTCCTAAGCTCCTATCAGCCTACACAGTATTTATAGCAATGTTATACATAAGTTACAAAGACACATGATTTACTCTTCAACAAATAACACAAAGAGAACAAAGCAAATATAATAGATGTAAATTGGAAAGTTGTTGAAAATTGTAGGTTTTATCTGAATCCTAAATGTTTAATTTTGACTTTACTGTCCCTTTAATTTTATTGTTTTATCTGTTAAGGGATGTCAAATTAATGTCTTCAAGGGCCAACATTAGCACAGAATATGTTTGCTTTATTATGGACAATGGTTTGTTTCATTTGGCTTAACTCACAATTGTGCAGCATATGGGGTACAAGGATATCCCAACTGTATTACAGCTTATAAGTAAACTGTCCATGTGACACATGAAAAATTGCTGATGGCAACATTAAAACTTTCTACTGTTATGTATTTCTCAGGGATGGTCTACTGGGCAGACAGTATTCTCCGGAGGCTAAGCAGAGCACCAGTTGATGGATCCAGTTATGAGGATATAATAACTACTGGTAATTTTAATGTACACTTTCTATAATGTGACAGAACCACTTCTTGTCTCTTTATTCAGATTCTCTTGAATCCTGTTCTCTAAATTTGTTATCCTGCCCTCCATGATGCTGTTTTTTCCCCCTTGCCAGGCCTAGTGACCACCGATGGTCTAGCAGTGGATGCTATTGGCAGGAAAGTGTACTGGACAGACACTGGGACCAACAGAATCGAAGTGGGAAATCTGGATGGCTCCATGAGAAAGGTGCTTGTGTGGCAAAACCTTGGCAGCCCCCGAGCAATTGCTTTATACCACGAGATGGGGTAAGTGGGCACATATGTAGCTGTGTATATATACACATAGGAACGTAAACATTTGTAGGTCTTCAGCAATGTTGTTTTCCTGATATTTTACAAAATACAATATATTTACTCTCTTTTTCTGGGTTTAGATATATGTACTGGTCAGATTGGGGAGAGAATGCCAAGCTAGAACGGGCAGGAATGGATGGTTCTGGTCGTATGGTTCTGATAAGCCTGAACTTAGGTTGGCCCAATGGCTTGGTAGTGGACAAAGCTGGATCTCAGCTGCTGTGGGCAGATGCACATACAGAGGTAAATGTGGGTTGTAGAATTTTTTAGGCACTTGAAGATACATTGGGCATAGTAATCAAATATGTTTTATTTATGATACTACCAAATTTTTTTTCTAGGGGGAAACAGGAGGGGCAAAAAAGTAAAATAACCTCAATGTAGACATAATAAAGGGTCTTATGACTCATTATTTAAAAACTAAAATATTTTGTTCAGTATAATTTACTGCCTTGATTTGTTGTATACTTTTACGTAGAGGAAGTGATGAAATCTCTTTGACTAATCTGTTTTGTTCTTCTCAACATGGTGTATAGTGGCTTAAATATTCACAATTTCCATCTAAAGGGGAGGAGAGTCCACGGCTTCATTCATTACTTGTGGTAAATAAGAACCTGGCCACCAGGAGGAGGCAAAGACACCCCAGCCATAGGCTTAAATACCTCCCCCACTTTCCTCATCCCCCAGTCATTCTTTGCCTTTCGTCACAGGAGGTTGGCAGAGAAGTTTCAGAAGATTCGGAGTAGTCTCTTATGGAGGGTAGTACTCTTCGGAATGGGACTGGAGTTTTAAGTAGTCCTGTCAGCCACTTAGTTAAAGCTTGGGTGAAAATTAGAGTCCTTAGATGTAGGGAGAGTCTTTCTGCAAAACCATCCTCATTTTAACAGCTCCATAAGCAATCAGCGTTGACAAGTTTCACTGCCTGCTTCTTACACTCAAGTCCATGTCAGGAGCGATGCTACTACACTGTCACACTTGAGAGGCCATGTTCCTGTTCCATGGCATAGATTGTGGTAAGATAGTTTCATTTTTATAAACATAATGGGAACGCAGAAGACAGGGTCACAGTGTGATGCCTCTTATCTTTATAGAATCAAGGGTTAACATCCCTAGTAAGGGGATTATTGAACAGGGGGGGTTATACATAATATTGTTTATATGTGTGAGATGAGGCTCTGGTAATGGGTGAACTTTAGTTTCCTTCCGGGATTATTTGCACGGCTGTTTTGATGCGTTTTCTCCCTAGTGCAGGGGAGGTCCTGCAAGGTACTCCTCCTGATCAGGCGTGGCCTATTCTTCCTTACTTGACTGGCTGCAGGAGACGTAACGGTTTCTGTGGTCCAGGTCCTAGGAGGTGGTGAGTGCCCCAGTCATTGGAGGTTATAAGGGTGCCATTGTTCATAATTTATAACTAGTCCATAATAAAGCCACAAGCTATGGAGAACTCTGACGTGTTAGAGGATACTCCCTCTTTAACTAAGTCTAGTACCTGTGTTTATTGTGAGGAGGTTCTGGTAGATCCGCCTGCTCAACTATGTTCCCCTTGCCTAGATAAGGTCACGGCTTCTCGAAAGAAGAGAATGTCTAGTACTACTGAGCCGTCCACCTCTGAGGGTTCCCCGTCCCGTGAGGTGTGTCCCCCTACATTCATCTCTGAGTACACATGCAGTGCCCATGGGCATGTCTATTTCTCCTTCGGGGGAAATTCGTTGGGCGTCAGACTTTGCGGATCAACTGCAAATGGTGGTCTCTAAGGTGATTAGTGCCTTACCGCGTTCTGCTAAGCGCAAGTGTAGGGTAAAATATAACGATCCGGCCCAGGAGTCATATATTCCTATGGATATCTTGGAAAGGTTATCCGCTGACGAGGACAACTCTGACTCTTCGGAGAACGTTCCTTCTGGGTCAGAATCCCTGTCCTCTAAAGCTCCGTCTGCAGAGAAGCCTGACTTTAAGTTTAGGATGGATAATTTGCGCTTTTTGCTGAGGTGCTTGCTACTCTCGAGGTAACGGAACCAAAACTACCAGAGGAACCCTCGATTCCTAAGCTTGATAAAGTGTATGAGGACAGGGTGGTACCTCAGACCTTCCCGGTTCCTGTTAAGATGGCTAACATTATTAAGAATGAATGGGAGGGATTAGGTTCTTCTTTTTCCCCTTCTTCTTCCTTTAAGAATCTGTTCCCCCATTCCGGACTTTCAGCTCGAGCTATGGGGGACCGTCCTAAGGTGGATGGTGTTATCTCTACGATCGCAAAGCGGCCGATTCCTCTTGAGGATAGTTTGTCGTTCAAAGAGCCCATGGATAAAAAGTTAGAAAACATGTTAAGGAAAATGTTTCAACACACGGGGTTTGTTTTCCAGCCGGCAGCGGCGGTTGCCGGAGCTGCAACATATTGGTGCAAATCTCTGTCTGATATGGTCAAGAGGGAGACTCCCCTAGACAAAATACAATAAATAGTTAATTCTTTTATTTGTGATGCCAATATGAAAATTATTCTCCTGAATGCTAAGGTTTCAGGGGTTTCTGTACTAGCCCGCAGGGCTCTGTGACTAAAGTTGTGGTTTGCAGACATGTACTCTAAGTCCAGACTGTTATCCCTTCCTTTTCAGGGAAAGATCCTGTTCGGAACAAGAAGCCTGCCAAAACAAATTTGGCATGAAGAGGCGGCCCCCGATCCGGTCTCTGGACCAAGTAGGGGCAAATTATCTCTCTTCTCAGAGGCCTGGTTGCAGGATGTTCAGGACCCTTGGGTTCTGCAGGTTGTCGCCCAAGGATACAGGATAGGGTTCAGAACTCATCTGCCCAAGGGCATTTTCCTCCTGTCAAATATGTCTTCCAGACCAGAAAAGAGAGAAGCCTTTCTAGAATGTGTGAGGGATCTCTCTTCTCTCTGAGTTATTGTACCAGTACCCCCAGCAGAAAGGGGTCTAGGGTACTATTCAAACCTTTTTGTGGTCCCAAAGAAGGAGGGCACGTTACACCCGATTCAAGACATAAAATGTTTAAACAAGTTTCTGGCTGTTTCATCGTTCAAAATGGAAACGATCAGATCTATTCTGCCCCTAGTTCAAGTGGGTCAGTTCATGACGACGATAGACTTGAAGGATGCCTACCTTCATGTACCAATCCACAGGGATCACTTCCGGTTTCTGAGAGTTGCGTTTCTGGACCAACATTTCCAGTTTGTGGCCCTTCCCTTTGGTCTGGCAATGGCCCGAGAGTCTTTGCAAAGGTTCTGGGGGCAATGCTTGCAGTAGCCAGATCCAGAGGCATTGCTGTGGCGCCCTATCTGGACGATATCCTAGTCCAGGCACCGTCGTTCAGTTATCACTCAAGGGCCCCCCTTCTTTTGCTCCAATCTCACGGTTGGAAGATAAACTCGGAAAGAGCTCCCTGATTCCCAGCAACAGGGTGGAGTTCCTGGGAACTATAATAGATTTTATATCCATGAGGATATTTCTCACAGATCAGCGAGCAGTCCCTCTGTGGCGCAGAGTATGGAGATGATCAAGCTCAGGGTATCCAGCATCAATGTCATTCCATTTGCCAGGTTCCATCTCTGACCTCTTCAGTTGTTCATGTTGAGACAGTGGAACGGCAATCATACAGACCTATCCCAACAGATTTCTCTGGACAATGGTACGAGGGACACCCTCTCTTGGCTGATCCGTCCGGAACAACTGTCCCAAGAGACATCTTTCCTGAGACCGTCCTGGGAGATTGTGACCACGGACGCGAGTCTGGCAGGAGTCTCTCCTCCCGATCAATATTCTGGAACTTCGAGCAATCTACAATGCTTTAATGGCGTGGTCTCTTCTGGGGTCGTTTAGCTTCATCAGATTCCAGACAGACAACATTACCTCAGTGGCTTACATCAACCATCAGGGGGGGACGAGAAACTCCCTGGCGATGAGGGAGGTTTCTCAGATATTGGAATGGGCAGAGTCCCACGGTTGCTCGCTCTCAGAAATCCACATTCCGGGTGTGGACAACTGGGAAGCGGATTTTCTCAGCAGGCAATCCTTACATCCTGGGGAATGGTCTCTCTACCCCGAGGTGTTTGCAGAGATTTGTCACGCATGGGGGACTCCGGAGATAGATTTCATGGTGTCCAGACTCAATTGCAAGCTACCCAGATACCGGTCGCGGTCCAGGGATCCCCAGGCAGAGCTGATAGATGCCTTGGCGGTACCTTGTGGGTTCAACCTAGTTTCCATTTTTCCACCGTTGCCACTTCTATTTCGTGTAGTGACCCACATCAAGCAGGAGGAAGCTTCGGCTATTCTGATTGCTCCGTCGTGGCCGAGGAAGACGTTGTTTGCAGATCTGGTGGGGATGTCATAGTCTCCTCCATGGAGGTTACCCTGTCGCAGGAATCTGTTGGTACATGGTCCTTTTCAACATCAAAATCTAGATTCTCTGAGACTGACTGTGTGGAGATTGAACGCTAAGTCTTGGTCAAGAGAGGGTTTTCTGAGAGAGTAATTGATACTCTTGTTCAGGCCAGGAAGCCGGTGACTCGTCGCATCTATTATAAGGTGTGGAGGACTTACTTTTCCTGGTGTGAGAAGCATGGATATCCTTGGCACAAGGTTAAGGTATCCAGGATCCTGTCCTTTCTCCAGGATGGACTGGAGAAGGGGGTTGCCGCCATTTCCTTGAAGGGACAGATTTCGGCTGTATCTGTTCTGTTACACAAGAGGCTCGCTGAGCTTCCTGATATTCAGTCTTTTGTTCAGGCTTTATCTAGAATCGGCAAGCACGGAGTACGCCGAGGGAGGAGGTAAGACAGATGATGCGCTCCCTAATGACTTGTGTATTTTTTGTATATCTTTATCTAGAATCAGGCCTGTTTTTAGACAGTCCGCTCCTCCTTGGAGCTTGAACTTGGGTCTGAAGGTGTCGCAGAGGGTTCCGTTTGAGCCTATGCACTCTGTTGACATTAAGATTCTTTCTTGGAAGCTTCTTTTTCTGTTGGCTATCTGTATCTGAGTTGGCAGCCTTGCAATGTGAGCCTCCTTATCTGGTTTTTCATGCTGATAAGGCTGTTTTTCGTACTGGTTTGGGATTTCTTCCCAAGGTTGTGTCTAACTGTAACATGAATCAGGAAATCATTGTTCCTTCCTTGTGTCCTAACCCCTCTTCTCCTAAGGAGCGGCTACTTCATAATTTGGATGTGGTTTGAGCTTTGAAGTTCTATCTTTAGGCTACAAAGGATTTCAGACAGACTACATCTCTTTTTGTGGTGTATTCAGGGAAGCGCAAGGGGCAGAAAGCCTCTGCAACTTATTTGTCCTTTTGGTTGAGGAGCATGATTCGCTTGGCCTATGAGACAGCTGGACATAAGCCTCCTCAGAGGATCATGGCTCATTCTACTAGAGGTGTGGCTTCTTCGTGTGCCTTCAAGAATAATGTTTCTTTGGAGCAGATTTGTAAGGCGGCTACCTGGTCCTCCTTACACACCTTTACAAAATTTTACAAATTTGAAGTTTTTGCTTCGGCAGAAGCAGTTTTTGGGAGGAGGTTTTACAGGCTGTGGTGCCCTCAGATTAGGGTCCACCTTTTGCCCTCCCGTTTTCATTCACTGTCCTCTAGAGCAGTGTTTTTCAACCAGTGTGCCGTGAGAGATCCTCAGGTGTGCCGCGGCAGACTGACAGCAGTGTGACATTTTTAAAATTTTGCTTGTTTTTTATTCTGGGCCATTTTTTTATTTTGAGTGAGATGATGACTGAGGGTAACAGCGCAGCGGCAGCTCGCCTCCCCGACCTGTGTTCACACTTGGAAGGACCCCCACCCACCACAACATGTGTCTAGTGCCGGCTCTACACGCCGCAACAATATATATACAGGGAGTGCAGAATTATTAGGCAAGTTGTATTTTTGAGGATTCATTTTATTATTGAACAACAACCATGTTCTCAATGAACCCAAAAAACTCATTAATATCAAAGCTGAATAGTTTTGGAAGTAGTTTTTAGTTTGTTTTTAGTTATAGCTAATTTAGGGGGATATCTGTGTGTGCAGGTGACTATTACTGTGCATAATTATTAGGCAACTTAACAAAAAACAAATATATACCCATTTCAATTATTTATTTTTACCAGTGAAACCAATATAACATCTCAACATTCACAAATATACATTTCTGACATTCAAAAACAAAACAAAAACAAATCAGTGACCAATATAGCCACCTTTCTTTGCAAGGACACTCAAAAGCCTGCCATCCATGGATTCTGTCAGTGTTTTGATCTGTTCACCATCAACATTGCGTGCAGCAGCAACCACAGCCTCCCAGACACTGTTCAGAGAGGTGTACTGTTTTCCCTCCTTGTAAATCTCACATTTGATGATGGACCACAGGTTCTCAATGGGGTTCAGATCAGGTGAACAAGGAGGCCATGTCATTAGATTTTCTTCTTTTATACCCTTTCTTGCCAGCCACGCTGTGGAGTACTTGGACGCGTGTGATGGAGCATTGTCCTGCATGAAAATCATGTTTTTCTTGAAGGATGCAGACTTCTTCCTGTACCACTGCTTGAAGAAGGTGTCTTCGAGAAACTGTCAGTAGGACTGGGAGTTGAGCTTGACTCCATCCTCAACCCGAAAAGGCCCCACAAGCTCATCTTTGATGATACCAGCCCAAACCAGTACTCCACCTCCACCTTGCTAGCGTCTGAGTCGGACTGGAGCTCTCTGCCCTTTACCAATCCAGCCACGGGCCCATCCATCTGGCCCATCAAGACTCACTCTCATTTCATCAGTCCATAAAACCTTAGAAAAATCAGTCTTGAGATATTTCTTGGCCCAGTCTTGACGTTTCAGCTTGTGTGTCTTGTTCAGTGGTGGTCGTCTTTCAGCCTTTCTTACCTTGGCCATGTCTCTGAGTATTGCACACCTTGTGCTTTTGGGCACTCCAGTGATGTTGCAGCTCTGAAATATGGCCAAACTGGTGGCAAGTGGCATCTTGGCAGCTGCACACTTGACTTTTCTCAGTTCATGGGCAGTTATTTTGCGCCTTGGTTTTTCCACACGCTTCTTGCGACCCTGTTGACTATTTTGAATGAAACGCTTGATTGTTCGATGATCACGCTTCAGAAGCTTTGCAATTTTAAGAGTGCTGCATCCCTCTGCAAGATATCTCACTATTTTTGACTTTTCTGAGCCTGTCAAGTCCTTCTTTTGACCTATTTTGCCAAAGGAAAGGAAGTTGCCTAATAATTATGCACACCTGATATAGGGTGTTGATGTCATTAGACCACACCCCTTCTCATTACAGAGATGCACATCACCTAATATGCTTAATTGGTAGTAGGCTTTCGAGCCTATACAGCTTGGAGTAAGACAACATGCATAAAGAGGATGATGTGGTCAAAATACTCATTTGCCTAATAATTCTGCACTCCCTGTATATATATATATATATATATATATATATATATATATATATATATATATATATATATATATACTGTATATGCTGTATTAGGCTACAATGTGTGATTTTTAGCTTGGGTATTTGTTCCCACAAGTAATGAATGAAGCCGTGGACTCTCCTCCCCTTTAGATGGAAAATATAAATTTTCCTTACCTGATAATTTCATTTCCATCGTGGGGATGAGAGTCCACGGCTCCTGCCCATTGCTCCGGTGGGCGGACCTAAATTTAGGTTGTTCTTCTGGCACCATTTATACCCTGATATTTATCCTACTGTTCCTTGTTCCCTCAGCAGAATGACTGGGGGATGAGGGAAGTGGGGGAGGTATTGAAGCCTTTGGCTCGGGTGTCTGCCTCCTCCTGGTGGCCAGGTTCTTATTTCCCACAAGTAATGAATGAAGCCGTGGACTCTCCTCCCCACGATGGAAATGAAATTATCAGGTAAGCATAATTTATATTTTCATCACCAACCATAGGACAGCTAGAGGGTCATGTTAATCATTTGAAAGAGGACTCTCTTCTCTGTCACATTAGGGGTCTCTCATTGATGTATTTTGCAAAGAAAGAGAGACTGGTGTATATTGGCTTAAAATACTGCAATGTTACATCGAGTATGTACTATCTGGAGGGGAAAGTGACCTCCCATTTGAAAGTGGAGATTCCCTTAATTACGTAGGTTTATTGATTTAATCAGTTCCAGATCATTCCCGCATTTAATAAACCTATTATCTAACAGGTGAGAAAACTACCATTTTCACAATGACCATGTGATAACCAGATGGTCACATGACCTTAGTTGAAAGAGGCAATTAAGGGCCCTTTTTACCACCTATCCCTAGGATCAGACTTTACATGTGCTGTGGCGTTTGCCTGCTCTGTTTACGCCCATCACTATGATCTGTTTCTCTCATATTTAATTTACTTATTCTCCTTCTTTTCTCGCTACCATTTCCTTGATCTTCCCCAGAGGATAGAAGCCTCAGACCTGATGGGGAGGAACAGACGTATCCTGGTGTCCCCAGTCCAGCACCCATATGGCCTGACTCTTCTAGATTCACACATCTATTGGACAGACTGGCAGACAAGAAGCATCCAAAGGGCAGATAAAGATACTGGTGGAAATGTTATTGTGGTCAGAGATAACCTTCCTGGTCTGATGGACATTCAAGCAGTGGACAGAACCCACTCTCTTGGTCAGTTTGTGAGATGCACTTTCTACTTTGTCATGTCATTTCTTTATACTGATGTTTGTGGGGTGTTTTATCTTACCTTATCTGATGCTAATTAGTGACTTTTCTGCACATCTAGCATATGCTTTTCCTTCAGTAAATTTACGTTATTACTTTAGCACATTTTATTCCCAGTGTAATACACAAGGTAAAATAAATGATAGATTTGTCAGAAAAATGAAGTGCATAAAGGACATTTTAAGGACCGTTATAGTAAAAATAAAATACATGCTCTAATCTGTTTTAAGATTATTGACCCTAGACTACTGTTTTTTTAACCCATGGAAACAAGTGAAACACATAGTAGAATACTGCTTGGGAGCATGTAATTTTTTTACTAAAACTGCCCTTTAAATTAAATTATTAAAATGGGGAGGGAGGGATTTTGAATTGATTTGTAGCAGATACATTTTTTTAGTGCACAGATGAAACAAATCTATTTTGGGAAAATAAATTACCTGAGGATGCAGTTTTTTTCTATTACTGTGAGATTGATGCTAATCATGACCCAAATGCTTTGGGACAGATTTATTATTCTCCAGGCAGACAAGGTTCACAGGTAATGAACCTGTCCGCCCTGGGATCACAAATTGCTGCCAGTATTTATCATTCACATGTGCAACCCTGCTCCCTGTTCTTTAATCCACTCAGAGGTGACAGTGAGGGGTTAAGAAGGATCAGTTTAAACTGCTGGTTCAAAGATATCAGTTGCAGGCTCTCATGAGGGTGCCTACAGCTGATAGGGGCATTCACCCATTGATAAATCTGCCCTTAGTTAAAGGGACAGTCTAGTCAAAATTAAACTTTCATGATTCAGATAGGGCATGCAATTTTAAACAACTTTCCAATTTACTTTTATCATTAATTTGCTTTGTTCCCTTGGTGGTATTTTTGAAAAGCTAAACCTAGGTAAGCTCAAACTGATTTCTAAACCGTTGAAAACCGCCTCTTAGCTCAGAGCATTTTGAAAGTTTATCACAGTTAGGCAGTACTAGTTCATGTGTGTCATATAGATAACATTGTGCTCACGCCTGTGGAGTTATTTAGGAGTCTGCACTAATTGGTTAAACTGCCTGTCTGTCAAAAGCACTGAGATAAGGGGGCAGTCTGCAGAGGCTTAGATACAAGGTTATTACAGATTTAAAACCTAGATTAATATAACTGTTGGTTATGCAAAATTGGGGAATGGGTAATAAAGGGATTATCTATCTTTTTAAACAATAACAATTCTGGTGTAGACTGTCCCTTTTAAAGGGCCATTATACACTCATTTTTTCTTTGCATAAATGTTTTGTAGATGATCTATTTATATAGCCCATAAAGTTTAGTTTTTTTTTAAAATGTATAATTTTGCTTATTTTTAAATAACATTGCTCTGATTTTCAGACCCCTAACCAAGCCCCAAAGTTTTATGTGAATACCGTCAGCTACCTTCTCCAGCTTGCTCCTGCTTGTGTAAAGGGTCTTTTCATATGCAAAAGAAGGGGGGGGGGAGTGTCTTATTTCCCACTTGCAGTGGGCTTTCTGGCTACCTTTTCAACAGAGCCAAACTGACAGCTTCTAAGTAAGTTTTTAAACGGTTTTATACTGGATTTTATATCAGTATCTGTGCATCGTATTCTTTATAGTAGTGTCTATTACATGCAGTTATATGAAAATGAGTGTATACTGTCCCTTTAAGCAATAACTGTCCTTTAAAAACTAATTTTGCATTGGGTACTACTGGTATGTCAGTTTTTTTCAATGAAGGATTGTGATTATTTAAGTGGAAAGTAAATATTAAAAAGGTAACATAGTCTGATATCAATGTAAAAAAAGTGTTGAGTAGCTTTTGAGATACCCCTGCTGTTTTCTCACAGGTTATAACAAGTGTGGGGAGAGGAATGGTGGCTGCTCACACCTTTGCCTGCCTAACCCAGAAAGTTATTCTTGCACCTGTCCTACTGGCATCCAGCTAAAGAAAGATGGAAAGACATGTGACTCCTCTCCAGATACCTATTTGCTATTCTCTAGTCGTGGATCTATACGCAGAATCTCATTGGACACAGAAGACCATACAGATGTTTATGTGCCCATTAAGGAGTTACACAATGTAATTTCTCTGGATTACGACACTGTGGAGGGCAAAATCTACTACACAGATGTCTCTCTAGATGTGATAAGGTACAGAGCAAAGCTTGAGGGGATGATTGTATGGGTCAACTTTACAAATGATTCTTATATTGAAGTAATAGCTTGCAATGTGCCAAAACATTCTACTAGGGTTCATAAATTACTGTGGTCTGTTTTTTGCTCAATGATACTGGAGGCCAAATAAAAACCCTTTGAGTACTGGCTCTGGTCCTTGGTCCATTGTTTGGGCAGCCCTGATTGTTGGGTTGTTGGCTAGTATGTTGGTGCCTGACAGCAATAATGTTAGAATGCTATATGAAGAAGAATGCTAGAAGGCACACCACTGTAGTAAAGTGATTTAATAGATTTAGAAGCACTTTTGTAAGTGATGATCTGCTATTCAGCTAATAGATTACTATTGTAGAACTATCTAGTAGAGAGGGGTTAATACTTTAATGGGTTATATCAAACAACATGTACTGACTTGCTGTTGTCTCTCAGACGTGCAGATCTAAGTGGCAGCGACATGGAAACAGTCATCGGTGAGGGTCTGAAGACCACAGATGGTTTAGCTGTTGACTGGGTTTCTAGAAATTTATACTGGACAGACACAGGTCGCAACACTATTGAAGTGTCACGGTTGGATGGGCGCTACAGGAAGGTGCTAATTAATAATAGTCTGGATGAGCCGCGTGCCATCGCTGCCTTTCCCAGGAAGGGGTGAGTATTTTTAGGGAAGTTTTTATAATGTAAATTTTAAGAGAAATACAGAACTGATTCCTTAGAATAATAGCTGATAACACACTTTAGAACATAACATGTTTTTTGTTGTATTAATTGCATGGAACATTTGTTTTCTATATTTTGAGTGTTAATTCACTGTTATGTTTTGCTAATTTGAAGAACAGTTTTACAATATTTTGTTGTTGGGTTTGTTTGGGTGTCTAGTTTGTATAATTGTTTTTTGTTCCGTGTTTTCTTGAGAGTTTGTTTTGGCTTTGTGATAGCTCATTATTTCAGGTGGGTGAATGCAAGGAATCCGTAAAATCTTTGGAGATGTGGTTTACTTGAGATCTTGTATTCATGTCTCTTACAGCTTGCTTTTCTGGACCGATTGGGGTCACACTGCAAAAATTGAGAGAGCCCACCTTGATGGCTCTGACCGTAAGACAATCATTAGTACTGATCTAGGATGGCCCAATGGATTGACACTTGACTATGACATCCGGAGGTTAGTCCACCTTTACCTTATACTTGTAGCTGCCTTTGTTTCATGGTGACCTACTTAAGTCCACCTAAACCTTATACTTGTAGCTGCCTCTACCTCATGGTGACCTACTTTAGTCCACCTTAACCATATACTTGAAGCTGCCTCTATCTGATGGTGACCTACTTTAGTCTATCTTAACCTTATACTTGTAGTTGCCCCTACCTCATGGTGACCTACTTTAGTCCACCTTAACCATATTTGCAGTTCTTGGAGCTACCTTCTTAATTACAAAATCATTACTAAATGTATTTTCTTCTAGGCTTTACTGGGTAGATGCCCAACTGGATCGCATTGAGAACTCTGATCTGAATGGAAAGATGCGGCAGGTGCTGGTTAGTCAGGTTTCCCATCCCTTTGCCCTCACACAGGTGAGCATTCTGCGTTTATAGCATGTTATGTTTAAAGGAACATTTTTTGTGTGTGATATAAATTGCTAAATAATCATTGCATTTTGTCTCCTTTTACTGTGGCCAATTAGGAGATATAAATTAACTGCTTAGAATGCTGTATGTTGCCGGATCCAGAACCACAAACCTGCAATTTAGCCTCTTTCATATCAGGGGAAGACAAAAAATAAAGGGCCACTAAAGTCAGTATAATTGATAAATACATAATAAAAAGACAATGCAATAGCATTTACATTACATTTGAAATGAGCAGTAGAATATTTTCTGGCAAATTTCAAAGTTAGTCCAACATTTGCTCCCCCTGTATCATGTGACAGTCATCACCCAATTACAAAATGCATATACCAACTGTGCGCTTTGCACATGCTCAGTAGGAGCTGAGGCCTTAGAATGTCGGCATATAAAAAGAATGTGCATGTTTTGATAATGAGAGTATACTGGAAAGTTTGGTTAAATTGCATGTTTTATCTGAATCATTAAACTTAAATTAGACATTACATTAGAATGTTCTTCATTGCTAAACACGTTTACACAGAAACACGTCAGATAAAATGTGTCACGTGGAAACTGTTGGGTAATTACCACCATTGAAGGGACATAAAACCCCCCAAAAATTATTTTTTAAACAACTTTGCAATTTTAAACAACTTTGCAATTTACTTTTATGATCTAATTTGCATTATTCTTGTGGTATCCTATTTTGAAGGAGCGGTAATGCACGACTGGGAGCTAGCTGAAACTAAATAACGAGGCATGTATGTGCAGCCACCAATCAGCAGCAATGTTCATGTAATTTAAATATTTCAATACTTGAGATGTTAATGTGAAATTAATGTTACACAGAAAGGGACAATGTACTCAAGCAAACAACTGTTAACAGTTAATTATATTCAAAGATGCTGCAGGGACACCGTTTCAAATGAGCTGGGCTTTCTCCCACCCACCTCCAGTGGGAGAATGATTTTTGCTGCTGTCTTTTGCTTATATAATATTTCTATATCCAATATTGAAGTTTTGAAATTGTAAGTATAGATGGTGGTTTTAACTAGCAAAAACAGCTATTTCAAATGACAAAATTAAGGGAAAAGATTATTTATAAACAATTTAATATACTCCAGCAGGAAGAATGTATAAACATGGAAACCTTGTGATACTTAACTGCCTTTGGTAGCTAATGTAACAAAGATGGACACGGTTTGTCTCAACAGGAGGGTCACTGGATATACTGGACTGACTGGCAGACCAAATCAATCCAAAGGGTGGATAAATACTCTGGTCGCAACCAGGAGACCATTTTGGGAAATGTTGAAGGGCTGATGGATATTATTGTGGTTTCTCCAAACAGGCAAACAGGTAATTCATAACATCACATAGTCTTCCAGTATTTAAAGGGACATTGTTCACCATATTTTTCTTTGTATACATTTTGTAGATGATCCTTTTATATAGCCCATCTGGGAGTGTTTTTCTAACAATGTATATTCTTCTTTATAGTAGTATCTATTACATGCAGTTTATTTCATAATTTTATGAGAATTTGATTTTGAATATAATTGCCCTTTTACACCTAAAAAAAATATTATAACAGATGTGCAGCTTTACTGTATAAAACTGGTAGCTCCAGCGACTCATTAAAAAAAACAAAAATGTATTGAAAGATAGGGTCTCACATACTCAAAATTCAAAAGTAATTTTGCTGTTAGTCATATCCAATGTAGTTAAAGTGATAGCAAATCCCAGCGTTTTTGAAACGCTAGGATTTACCAGTACAACAAATAAAGGGGACTTTCAGTCATGAAGTATAAATCCCTAATGCTGAAAGTTCCTTTATTTTTCTGCAACGTTCGCAGCGCTGAGCGCCTCAGGCAGGCCACGGCAGAAAGCTATTTTATCACTGAGGTGATTTAAGCCAATAGCGTGCTAGTTATCCGGCATAATTCCAGCTGACCTGCACAGCTATTGGCTAAGAGGTGGAAACGTCACCTCACTAAGGAGCTCAGCACGTATGAACACTTCAGACAAATAAATAAAGGAACTTTCAGCATGACTGAAAGTCCCCTTTATTTGTTCCACTGGTAAATCCTAATCACTAAGCTAGATTGTTATTATTTATATTAGTATAATTTATTTGGAAAGCACAGCCAAATTCTATAGAGAGTTAAATGGCTTGAAACATTGTCTATTAAGTATTTGAGACCCTATATTCTTTTTAAATAATTATTGGAGTGGAGCAATTGGTTTTATACATTTCTTGGGAAAAACAATCCCTCTATGTCAACTAAGAAGACCAAGGTGCTGTTTCTATTTGTTTGTTTTGGTCTATTAGTGTAAGCGTCAAGTACATTACAATGTAAGAATGATAAATTGAATTCAATACATTTTTGACATGTGACTGATTTACTCATCAATGATGAAGAGTCTATAGACTGCTTTAAAGAAAACTAGACCAAGGAACTGGCTGTAGGAATTTGAGTAATTCATTTTTTTTAACTATTATTTTAAAGTTCAACAATTATTATTATTAGTAGTAGTAGTATTTTTTTATAATACTCCACTCTTAAAATAATGTATTAACATATTGCTTTGCCAATGTTGACATTTATTTTTCCTCTTTTATTACCGTCTCTGTATATCATAATACAGTTGCACTTCCTCAACTCTCACTCTTTTTCCCTACAGGAAGCAATGCCTGTGCAATCAATAATGGTGGCTGCTCCCACCTCTGCTTTGCTCGGACCAATGATTTTGTGTGCGCCTGTCCTGATGAGGCTGACTCTGAGCCATGCTCCCTCAGTAAGTGGCATGCTCTTTACCCTGCTAAAGGGTATATGCTAAATCATGTTAAGTCATGCATCATAACTGTAAAAAGCTGTCACGAAATTATCACCTGAACATCTCTGTGTAAAAGGGGAATATATTTTACCTCAAATTTTCTTCAGCTCACCAGAGTAAGTGCTCTGTGATCCAGATCTACTCTTTTACTGCATCGTGAAATAACAGCCAATCGGCATCAACAGTGCTGAGTTCACAAAACATCCATAATGTGGCAATATACTCAAAAGGGGTTCCCCGCAGGAACGAGATTGCCTGTGAAATATTTAAAACTCTGAAAATTAGTGTTTGCAGGCAGTCTTGCCAAGAGGCGTTGTACTGATACTGGAGATATATTCAAACCAACATTGCCACATACATTGGAGGTGTATGTAAATGATCCCTTTACATAGTATTGTATGGAAATACCATTTATGTGTCAGCAGAAACTCAAAACCATTTGTTACAATACAATAGTGGAATTATGACATCTATAATACACCTAAAGAAAAAAAAAACACAGCAAAGGCAAAATACACGCTTTTTACAATCATGACAGCGCTGCGGAATCTGTTGGCACTCTACAAATACCTGATAATAATAATGACAAGACAAGGGACAGTATACAGCAATTCTCATTTAACTGCATGTAATAGACACTACTATAAAGAATATGCACAGATACTGATCTAAAAATCCTAATGAAGCTCCCAATTTAGCACTGTTGATGAGGTTAGGCTGGGACACCCACTGAAAGGGACTGATAGAAGACCCCCATCCCCACCCCCGCAGGAGTGTCCACAACATCATTCCAATTACTAGTGGGATATTCAACTCCTGGCCAGCAGGAGGAGGCAAAGAGCACCCCAGCAAAGCTGTTAAGTGTAACTGCCTTACCCATGACCCCCAGTCATTCTCTTTGCCTCTGTCAATGGAGGTTGTGCAAAGTTGGTGTCTGAAGATTTTAAGACAAAAATGGGAAATAAAGATAACACTAATCCCATAGGGGGCGCTTCCTAAAAATAAAAAAAACAAACTAGACCCAAATATTATATCTTATACATATGACACAAATGCGAGCTACAGCAGGAGCTAAAAATATGTAAAACAAACACAATAAAAAAATAAGAAATAAAGTCCTTATAATCCAACATTCAATGGGATGCAGCACTCTGTCAAAAGGATGGTCAGTACCTGGTGATGATAAAAAAAAAATATTTTTCCCAGATTCATCGTCTGAAGATTTTATTCCCTTTATGGGAACTGTTCCCAGCAAGCAAGGATTGGGGTCTAGCTGTGTCCATGTCAATCTCTTGAGTAAGAGTAGTGGTGGTTTTTAGCAGTTAAAAGGTGGCGAGGAAGTCTTTGCTTTACTTTTAACACTTTGCTACCCCTTTGTAGAAAGCCAGAGTTAGTTACTCTGTTCTTTCTTTTCCTACAGGTCTGTGACATGGAGTGAAGCGCCTGCCACACCTAAGGATCAGCATCTATCATGCACTTAGATCTAAGGTAAGTGCCTTTGCCTTTTAGGTACAGAAGGACAGCAGCACTTAAGAGGTTAAACCTCTCTTTCAGATCCTTTTTTTTCTGGGACATAATAATTCTTATTTTATTTTTTTTATAGAGAGGATTCATATGGGGACAATATATTTAGCACATAATATGAATGGCACTCTGAATGAGTAATGATGGCTAAGGGATGTATGGGGTTAACAATAAAGGATACTCTTTATTAGGTAACCTAGGTCTTATTTTTATTTTTAAGGCAGGAGATTAAATGCAGGACAGAAGTCACAGTAACTTTTGAGGCTTATTTTATTAGAAGATTATAACAAGTGAGCCGTTTTTTAAACAGTTTTTATCTTCGCGCCTTTTTTACACTGGTAAAAAGTATTGCGCAGTGTTGTTTGGTCCCGCTCAGGTGACGCCCGCACTTCTGGTTTACGGAGCGGTGCCGTTGTGAGATTAGTAAGCTTTCATTACAGAGGGAGCTCCAGTGTCTACTCGTATCTGGTGATATTATTTACATCATCTACACAGGACAAGGATCGTTTAGGAGGAAAGGATTTCCTCTTACAAATGGCATATCTCTCTTGGCGGTAGGAGCCTCAGACAATCTGAGGTTTTTTTCAAGAAAGCCTTCTTTGTTGTTTTTATTACATTTTTAATTTAGAGGCCCAAATTTTAATTTTCATTGATGATAATCTAGATTGTATTGCCTACTTCATTTTATTTAGCTTACTTTTTACAATTACTTGTGGGACCTGTTTATTTTCTGCTATGGACTCTGAACAGGATCAATCCGTTTCTATGGATAGATGTTTACTATGTTTAGAGGCCCAAATTGTCCTGCCTATTCAGTTTTGCTCCTCTTGTTTAACTAAAACTTTAATACTTTTAAGGGACAAATTACTCCCTTCTGAGCCTACTGTCTCTCAGGATAATGCTGTGCGTGAAATGCCTCAGCTTTCTCCTCAAACGTCCCAAGCCTTATTTGTTTCTCATAATGTGCCTTCTGTGTCATCTCATCCACCTGGGGGGTGTATTTACCTGGGGATTTTGCTTAGATTTCATCTGCAGTAACGGCGGCTTTGTCAGCTTTCCCTTCTTCGGGTAAGTGTAAGAGAAAATCTAAACATCTGCCTGATAGTAAGACTTCTGACTCTAGGTCGGCATTGGCCAATCTTTCTCAGATATCTGATGAGGGGCATACTTCCATAGCTTGTGAAGGTGAGATCTCAGACTCTGACACTTTAGCAGAAAATCTTCAGAATCTGAAGAGGTTCATTTTAGATTTAAGCTTAAACACCTCCGGTTACTACTAAAGGAGGTTCTAGCTACTTTAGACGACTCTAAACCTTCGGTTGCTGTCAACCCCACAAAGTCTTCTAAATTGGATAGAGTTTATGATTCCCCATCTTCTGAGGAGGTTTTTCCTGTCCCTAGGAAGATGTCTGAAATTATTGCTCAGGAATGAGATAAGCCAGGGGTTCCTTTTTCCCCTTCCCCTGTTTTTAAGAAGATGTTTCCTGTTGCTGACTCTATTCGTGACTCATGGTGCACTGTTCCTATAGTAGAAGGAGCTATTTCTACTCTTGCTAAGAAAACTACCATTCCTATAGAGGATAGTTGCTCTTTTAAGGACCCAATGGACAAGAAGCTAGAGGCTTACTTAAAAAAAAGATGTACACCCATCAAGGGTTACAGTGGCAGCCTGCAGCGAGTATTGCTACGGTTGTGGGAGCTGCATCTTATTGGTGTGATGCATTGTCTGATCTTATTACAGAGGATACTACAGTAGAGGAGATCCAAGATGTGATCAAAGCTCTCAAATTGGCTAATACCTTTATCTGTGATGCCAATATGCAGATAATTTGTCTGGCAGCTAAGATGTCTAGCTTCACGGTACTAGCCCTCAGGGCTCTGTGGTTAAAATCTTGGTTGGCCGATGCCATCTAAGGCCAAGCACTTCCAGAATTGGCTGTGATCAGATCCCAGGGAATTGCTGTGACGCCTTATCTAGACGACATCTTGGTTTAGGTGTCATCTTTTCAAGTAGCCCAATCTCGTGCAGAGATGCTGTTGTCTTTTCTACGTTCCCACAGGTGGAAGGTGAATTTGGAAAAAAGTTCTCTTGTTCCATCTATCAAAGTGTGTTTCCTAGGGACTATAATAGATTCCCTGTCCATGAAGATTTTCCTGACAGAGCTCAGAGAAACCAAAATTCTTGGTTCCTGCCTTTTTTTCCAGCCTGTCTTTCGTTCATCTGTGGCTCAATGCATGGAGGTGATTGGTCTGATGGTGGCATCCATGGACATCATTCCTTTCGCTCGGTTCCATCTACGACCGCTGCAACTTTGTATGCTCCGTCAATTGAACAGAAATCATTCTGATTTATCACAGCGGATAAATCTGAACCCTCTAACAAGAGACTCTCTCTCTCTCTCTCTTGTGGTGGGTGTCACAGGAACATCTGTCTCGGAGGGCACTTCCTTTCTGAGACCTTCCTGGGAAATTGTGACTACGGATGCCAGCCTGTCAGGCTGGGGAGCTGTTTGGGGTCCTCTAAAGGCTCAGGGCCTGTGGTCTCGGGAAGAGTCCTCTCTTCCCATAAACATCTTGGAGTTGAGAGCTATCTTCAATGCCCTAGTAGCGTGGTCTCAACTGTTGTTGGTCCGTTTTATCCGATTCCAAACCAATTCCTCAGTGGCTTACATTAACCACCAGGGAGGGCCAAACGCCAAGGTTCCAAAGTACGGTTAAGGTCGAGAGATCCTTAGGCCGTTCTGATAGATGCTCTAGCAGTTTATTGAACGTTTTCTCTGGCTTATCTGTTTCCTCAGTTTGCTTTCCGTCCACGAGCTATTGCTCGTATCAAACAGGAGAGAGTATTGGTGATACTAATAGCTCCTGCATGGCCTCGCAGGATCTGGTTTGCGGATCTAGTAAGGATGTCATCTCTACCTCCTTGGAGGTTACCTCAGAGGAAAGACCTTCTACTTCAGGGTCCTTTCCTCCATCCAAACCTAGATTCTCTGAAGCTATCTACTTGGAGATTGAACGCCTAGTTCTGTCTAAACGTGTTTTTTCTGAAGCGGTCATTGAAACTATGATTCAGGCTCGAAAACCGGTTACTCGCATGATTTACCATAAGATATGGCGTAAATATCTTTATTGGTGTGAATCTAAGGGGTTCTCCTGGATCCGGGTAAGGATTCCCCGCATTTTGTCTTTTCTTCAGGGTGGCCTGGATAAGGGTTTATCGGTCGGTACCCTAAAGGGTCAGATTTCTGCGTTATCTATCCTTTTGCACAAACGTCTGGCAGACCTACCAGATGTTCAAGTCTTTGTACAGGCCCTGGTTAGAATAAGGCCTGTGTTTAAACCTGTTGCTCCCCCGTGGAGCCTTAATTTAGTAGTTTTGCAGCAGGCTCTGTTTGAGCTGATGCATGTTGTTGATAAAAAAAAACTGTTATCCTGGAAGGTTCTGTTTCTTGTTGCCATTTCTTCCGCTCGCAGAGTGTCTGAGCTTTCAGCTCTGCAGTGTGATTCCCTGTACCTTATTTTTCATGCTGATAAGGTGGTCCTTCGCACTAAATTGGGGTTTCTCCCTAAGGTGGTATCGGATCATAACATTATTTAGGAAATTTTTGTTCCTTCTTTTTGTCCTAATCCTTCTTCTCAAAATGAAGTCTTTTACATAACTAGTATGTTGTGCGGGCTCTAAAATTTTACTTGCAAGCAACTAAAGATTTTTGGCAATCTTCTGCCCTGTTTGTTGTTTTCTCTGGAAAACATAAGGGTCAGAAGGCCACTTCTACTTCTCTGTCTCTCTGGTAGAGAAGTTTGATTTGTTTGGCTTATGAGACTGCTGGACAGCAGCCTCCTGAGAGAATTACGACTCATTCCACTAGGGCTGTCTCCTCTTCTTGGACTTTCAAAAATGAAGCTTCTGTGGATCAGATTTGCAAGGCGGCAACATGGTCCTCTCTGCATACTTTTTCCAAATTCTACAAATTTGATACTTTTGCCTCGGGCCAAGGCTTCTTTTGGGAGAAAGGTTCTTCAAGCTTTCTGTTCTGGTGCCTTCTGTTTAGGTCCTCCTGCTTTTTTTCTCCCTTCCTGTTCATTCCGTGCCCTCTAGCTTGGGTATTGGTCCCCACTAGTAATTGGAATGATGTTGTGGACTCTCCATGTCATAGGAAAGAAAACAAAATTTATGCTTACCTGATAACGTTCTGTCTTTCCGGACATGGAGAGTCCACGACCCCACCCTCTTTTTTTAATTATAATTCAGCAGTTTTTTTTAGTTAACCTCAGGCACCTTTTCACCCTTGTGTTTTTCTTCCTTTCCATTTCTTTCGGCTGAATGACTGGAGGTTATGGGTAAAGCAGTTACACTTAACAGCTTTGCTGGGATGCTCTTTGCCTCCTCCTGCTGACCAGGAGTTTAATATCCCACTAGTAATTGGAATGATGTTGTGGACTCTCCATGTCCGGAAAGAAAGACATTTAACAGGTAAGCATAAATTTTGTTTTTAATGGTGAAACATCACCATAAGTGTGTAATTTTCAAAGCAATGCCCTCTTTTTTTCGATACACCTTTTCAGCCATATCAGTCTCGCCAGATTTTCAGTGGCGAGAATTTCCAATGTGAGAAATCTAGTGAAATTTAATTTACATATTCATAATTTTAAGTGTTTCTACACCAAACCATTTTTTTTTCTTCGATTGCACATCCTATATTGTGTAATTACACTTTGAAGACAGCCCCCCTCCGCCGAGATCACAGCTAAATGGCGATGTGGGGCGGACTTTTGCTGAAGCTACAATCCCTATTATTTCCTATGGGAGACACATTGCCACTCATCACAACAAAAAAGTTCAGCCCACTTTTTTATAAAGTATTGCCAGACCCACGGAATGCAATACTGGCGAGGCCAAAAAGTCAATTTCTCCTGGGTCTGACGTTGTTTGAATATCTGGGCCTTCGCATTACTGTGATCTGATGAGATTTCACCATAATCTTTCAAGATTTCAAAGTTAACTTCCTTCAAGGTATATGAAACCTAAAATTTTTCTTTCATGATTTAGCTTAGGAGCTGACCCATTTCGGGAGCACTATATGGCAACAGTTTTGCAAGAATGTTATCCATTTGCAAGAGCACTAGATGGCAGAACTATTCCCTTGCATGTAGTGCTTCAGATGCCTACCTAGGTATCTCTTCAACACAGAATATCATGGGAACAAAGCAAATTTGATAATAGAAGTAAATAGGGAACTTTTTAAAATGTTATGTTCTGTCTGAATCCCAAAAGAAAATTTATGGGTTTTATATTCCTTTAAACTGAGGATGGAAAAAAAAGTAATTGTGCCTGCATATGCTACTTGCTCCCATGAACGTCCTGAAAGTAGCATCCTGATTGGATGTTTAACGTTACTTTACAATGGGCTGTGCCTGCTGAAGAAATTTTGAGGTCAATACTTTTTCTACTTGGCTTTTTACAGATATCTTGCATCACTTTCAAGCGATTCAACATTTGGGTTTCATGTCCCTTTTAAGCTCCATCAATGTGTCCGAACTACTTTTCATTCTAACACTACAACTGTTGTTCATTCTCATTGCTTTTCTAAGATATATTACTCATGTAAATGCTGCCCCATTACACCTCATCATATAACCCATGAATATCTGTTGCAATGATGGAAGAAAATAAAAAAAATATTTTTTTTTTGTTTTGTTATTGTGTTTGCATATCAAATGCATATATGATAATCTTACTCTTTTTTTGTAATGAACTTACATTAAAGGGATATAATACTCATATGCTAAATCACTTGAAACTGATGCAGTATAACTGTAAAAAGCTGAAAGGAAAATATCACCTGAACATCTCTATGTAAAAAAGGAAGATATTTTACCTCACAACGTCCTCAGCTCAGCAGAGTAAGTTCTGTGTAAAACAATATACTTCAGCTGTTGCCCAGCAAAAAAAAAAAAAATATATGAACAGCAGCCAATCAGCATCAGCAGTGCTGAGGTCATGAACTCTGTTACTGTGATCTCATGAGATTTCATTTAACTCTCATGAGATTTCATAGTAAACTTCCTTAAACTGAATAGGGAAACAAGATGAGTGTGCACGTAAGTCCCTTAGCTCCCTTAGCTGTCCCGGAACAGACATACTGATTTGCTGCTTAGAAGTCCTTTACAATGGAATGTGGCTACTGAGGAACTTTTGAGGTAAAATATCTTTCTTTTTTACATAGAGATGTTCAGGTGATATTTTCCAGTCAGCTTTTTTGAAGCTATGCTGCATCGCTTTCAAGTGTTTCAACATTTGGGTATCATGGCCCTTATAAGAATTAATAACATAGTAGCTATCAAAAATATGCAGAATAATCTTCTCATATTTACAAATGAAATGCATCAAAAAAAGAAATATAACCAAAATATAGAATTGAATTACAGAGAATAACAACTAAAATAATTATACAGTCTAGCAATTGTAGTTGAAATACTTAAAGGGACAGTCTAGGCCAAAATAAACTTTCATGATTCAGAAAGGGTATGTAATATTAAACAATTTTCCAATTTACTTTTATCACCAATTTTGCTTTGTTCTCTTGATATTCTTAGTTGAAAGCTTAACATAGGAGGTTCATATGCTAATTTCTTAGACCTTGAAGACCACCTCTTTCATATTGCATTTTAACAGTTTTTCACCACTAGAGGGTGTTAGTTCACATATTTCATATAGATAACACTGTGCTCGTGCACGAGAAGTTATCTGGGAGCTATCACTGATTGGCTAGACTGCAAGTCTGTCAAAAGAACTGAAAAAAGGGGCAGTTTGCAGAGGCTTAGATACAAGATAATCACAGAGGTTAAAAGTATATTAATATAACTGTTTGGTTATGCAAAACTGGGAAATGGGTAATAAAGGGATTATCTATCTTTTAAAACAATAACAATTCTGGTGTAGACTGTCCCTTTAAGAGCAAACAATATAAGGAGATCATTCAAGCATTCTTAACGCTCTTCTTCTCTTTGTGCATAGTTCCTGGATTTCTACCCTCTGTTCCATTGCCAACAAACAGCAGTCAAAAAAGCTCTGGCCCTTCAAGCTTTAGTACTCAAAGTGATAGAGGAGACAGCACCACTGGGGCCACATCAGGAAGGTATGACAGCAAACAGACTTTGGCCGATATTTTTTTTTCCTGGATACTGTTGTGGAAGAAAAAGAAATGTTCTGTATTGTGGATTTGGTATGAGACCTCATATATAAATCTCTACTCAAATCCCAGTCTCTAACCAGTACTTTTGTTCCTTGCAGTTGCTCAGATGAAGAGGCATCTCATGGACTTTGCATGTCTGGTGGAGCTGTGCCAGCTAGCGTAGGTAAGGATCAAATGGGAGCAGGGTTGAGTTTTGTTTTCTTTTTTAAAGATGTGTATAAGGGAAGAATATTATTTTTATGGAGTTCTAACAATTTTGTCATTCTCTAGGGGATAGGCTGCGTGTACCATACATCATAGCTGGGTCACTGTCCATACTCTGCCTTCTCCTTCTCCTCTCTGCCCTTCTAATCTACAGGTCAGTACTGTTCTACAGTTTTTGTTCTAAAACTGCCACCCATGTCTCTGGTTTTGCTATGTGTGAATTTTATTCTGCCATCCGCTTACTAACACTGATATTTCACTCCATCCCTACTTGATAAACCCTTTTACTTTAGACACAGACGTGCAAAGCTGTCTGATCCTGGGTTGGGCACCCTCACATACAGTAACCCCTCATACCGTACGTCTACTCAGGAGGTCAAGATTGAGGCTGTGCATAAACCCACTGCTGGCCACCTGCAACGGCATCGCAAAGAGGTAAAGTCTGCAAAGGAATTTGTATCTAGTGAGCGGTTGGAGGATGCAGTAGGCTTTTATGTGTTAGAAGTTTAGGGAATGCATATAGTTTACAGCATCTGTATTATACAGTGTATTGAGAGTCTAACAGGTGGCGTTACCAGTTGTGCATTTTTATCTGATGTTCAGCATGATATATTTAATTGAAACAAGAGGTATGAGTGCTTGTGCACTATATTGTTATTGTAAGGAGAGTGTGAAATGGAAAGTGTAATCTGTTATCTAATTTGCTTTGTTCTCTTGGTATATTTTGTTTAAAAGGATACCTTGCAAGGCTCAGGAGCTTGGGGACTATCTGCTGATTGGTGGCTTCACAAATATACCTCTTATCATTGGCTTACCGGTGTGTTCAGCTAGCTCCCAGTAGCGCATTGCTATTTCCTCAATATAGGATACCAAGAGAAAAGCAAAATTGATAATAGAAGTAAATTGCAAAGTTGATTAAAATTGTATGCTCTGTCTAAATCAAGAAAGAAACATTTTGGATTTCATGTCCCTTTAACATGAAACCGCCATATCATCTAAGTTTCTGTAACTGTTTGTCCTCTTCACAAGACCTCTGTGCCTGTCTTCACCACAACAGTAATATTCTCCCTACCATGTCTTGTTCACCTCATTGTTAAAGGGACACTAAACCCAATTTTTTTTTCTTTTGTGATTCAGATAGAGCATGACATTTTAAGCAACTTTGTAATTTACTCCTATTATCAAATTTTCTTCATTCTCTTAATATCTTTATTTAAAATGCAAGAATGTAAGTTTAGATGCCGGCCCATTTTTGGTTAACAACCTGGGTTGTCCTTGATGATTGGTGGATAAATTCATCCACCAATATAAAAGTGCTGTCCAGAGTTCTGAACAACAAAAAAGCATAGATGCCTTCTTTTTCAAATAAAGATAGTCAGAGAACAAAGAAAATGTGATAATAGGAGTAAATTAGAAAGTTGCTTAAAATTGCATGCTCTATCTGAATCACGAAAGAAACATTTTATAGGTTCAGTGTCCCTTTAATCTGCACTCACCATGGCATCAAATAGTTTCCCCAACATTGTCTGTTCTCATCTTGGCATTACATTGTCTTCCCTACACAATCTGCTCACACCTTGACATTACATTGTCTTCCCTACACAATCTGCTCACATCTTGGCATTACATTGTCTTCCCTACACGGTCTGCTCACACCTTGGCATCACATTGTCTTCCCTGCACAGTCTGCTCACATCTTGTATTCACATTGTCTTCCCTACACAGTCTGCTCACACCTTGGCATCACATTGTCTTCCCTACAGTCTGCTCACACCTTGGTATCACATTGTCTTCCCTACACAATCTGCTCACACCTTGGCATTACATTGTCTTTCCTACACAGTCTGCTCACACCTTGGTATCACATTGTCTTCCCTACAGTCTGCTCACATCTTGGCATCACATTGTCTTCCCTACACAATCTGCTCACATCTTGGCATCAGATTGTCTTCCCTACACAGTCTGCTCACACCTTGGCATTACTTTGTCTTCCCTACACAGTCTGCTCACACATTGGCATTACATTGTCTTCTCTATATGGTCTGCTTACACCTTGGCATCACATTGTCTTCCCTACAGTCTGCTCACATCTTGGCATCACATTGTCTTCCCTACACAATCTGCTCACATCTTGGCATCAGATTGTCTTCCCTGCACAGTCTGCTCACACCTTGGCATCACATTGTCTTCCCTGCACAGTCTGCTCACATCTTGGCATCGCATTGTCTTCCCTACACAATGTGCTCACACCTTGGCATCACATTGTCTTCCCTGCACCATCTGCTCACACCTTGGCATTACAGTGTCTTCCCTACACAATCTGCTTACACCTTGGCATCACATTGTCTTCCCTGCACCATCTGCTCACACCTTGGCATTACAGTGTCTTCCCTACACAATCTGCTCACACCTTGGCATTACAGTGTCTTCCCTACACAATCTGCTCACACCTTGGCATCACATTGTCTTCCCTACACAATCTGCTCACACCTTGGCATCACATTGTCTTCCCTACACAATCTGCTCACACCTTGGCATCACATTGTCTTCCCTACACAATCTGCTCACACCTTGGCATCACATTGTCTTCCCTACACAATCTGTTCACACCTTGGTATCAAATTGTCTTCCCTACACAGTCTTCTCACACCTTGGTATCACATTGACTTTCCTACACGGTCTGCCCACATATTGGAATTACATTGTCTTCTCTATATGGTCTGCTTACACCTTGGCATCACATTGTCTTCCCTACACAATCTGCTCACACCTTGGCATCACATTGTCTTCCCTACACATACTGCTCACACCTTGGTATCACATTGTCTTCACTACACAGTCTTCTCACACCTTGGTATCACGTTGTATTCCCTACACAATCTGCTCACACCTTGGTATCACATTGTCTTCCCTACACAGTCTTCTCACACCTTGGTATCACATTGTCTTCCCTACACAATCTGCTCACACCTTGGTATCACATTGTCTTCCCTACACATACTGCTCACACCTTGGTATCACATTGTCTTCCCTACACAGTCTTCTCACACCTTGGTATCACATTGTCTTCCCTACACATACTGCTCACACCTTGGTATCACATTGTCTTCCCTACACATACTGCTCACACCTTGGTATCACATTGTCTTCCCTACACAGTCTTCTCACACCTTGGTATCACGTTGTCTTCCCTACACAATCTGCTCACACCTTGGTATCACATTGTCTTCCCTACACAGTCTTCTCACACCTTGGTATCACATTGTCTTCCCTACACAATCTGTTCACACCTTGGTATCACATTGTCTTCCCTATACAGTCTTCTCACACCTTGGTATCACATTGTCTTCCCTACACATACTGCTCACACCTTGGTATCACATTGTCTTCCCTACACAGTCTTCTCACACCTTGGTATCACATTGTCTTCCCTACACAGTCTTCTCACACCTTGGTATCACATTGTCTTCCCTACACATACTGCTCACACCTTGGTATCACATTGTCTTCCCTACACAGTCTTCTCACACCTTGGCATCACATTGTCTTCCCTACACATACTGCTCACACCTTGGTATCACATTGTCTTCCCTACACAGTCTTCTCACACCTTGGTATCACATTGTCTTCCCTACACAGTCTTCTCACACCTTGGTATCACATTGTCTTCCCTACACAGTCTTCTCACACCTTGGTATCACATTGTCTTCCCTACACAATCTGCTCACACCTTGGCATTACATCGTCTTTCCTACACGGTCTGCCCACACATTGGAATTACATTGTCTTCTCTATATGGTCTGCTTACTCCTTGGCATCACATTGTCTTCCCTACACAGTCTGCGTACACCTTGGCATCACATTGTCTTCCCTATAGTCTGCTCACACCTTGGTATCACATTGTCTTCCCTACAGTCTGCTCACACCTTGGCATTACATTGTCTTCTCTATATGGTCTGCTCACACCTTGGCATCACATTGTCTTCCCTACACAGTCTGCGTACACCTTGGCATCACATTGTCTTCCCTACACAGTCTGCGTACACCTTGACATTACATTGTCTTCCCTATAGTCTGCTCACACCTTGGTATCACATTGTCTTCCCTATAGTCTGCTCACACCTTGGCATCACATTGTCTTCCCTACACAGTCTGCGTACACCTTGGCATCACATTGTCTTCCCTACACAGTCTGCGTACACCTTGGCATCACATTGTCTTCCCTACACAGTCTGCGTACACCTTGATATTTACAACTTCTTCCCTATATGCTTTGCTCCCACCTCAGGATTACATTGTCTCACAATACCATGTGTTCAGTTTGTCACTTCTCCTTTGCATCACAGTGTCTCCCCCTTTGTGTTTGATCACAGTGTGGCATTTCTGTGTCTTGGCCACAGTGTCTCCCCTCACCATGATATCTTGGTATCTTCCTCCTGCAGCGCTCTGCTCCTTCTGACAGTCTCTCACCTTTCCTCTTCTGAGTCCTCACATATCTCACAGGTATTGTTGGCTGCTGCACGTGAGTGTCCCTGCCAGCTGTACTCACTCGACTCTAACATGTTTGTCCAGCCAATTAATCACTTGTCCTTTCCCTAACTCAGGCCATTGAAAGTTTGAGAGTGATTATATTCTAGCCTTTACCTGACCTCTATTTTGTTTTATCCATGCTCATCTTTATTCCTAAATGTGCTTTTCCTTGATACAAATTTAAGGAAAGTCTCTTCTTTGTTAATGTTTCCCACTCTCCTTTATCATTCAAGAAGATCTATATTTTTTACCCTATCCTACATTTTCATTACCCCTGTTTTCGCTTTGTCCCTTGCATCTTTTTACGCTTTATATTTTCTTACAGCTTAGCATGGGATTGCAAGTTATTGTCACCAGTAATATTTTCTAAAATATTTGGCCATTTAATATTTTTTTTACATTTCATGTATTAACTATAGTACTTTGACTCAAAACGGGTATTGGTATTAATGTTCTCTCTTATCTTTTTTGTAAAATGTGCCTCTGTTGTGTATATTTGGTCAAATGTCATTGGTTGATTTTGTGTTTCGTACACTCTTAAAGGACTACATTTACAGGTGTAAAGTCTGTTAACTTGTGCTAACATCAAACAGTTTAATTAATACAATATCCACTAGGTAAAGTTTACAACTTATAACTGGGCTATTAATACAACTACTGAATTTTCATACTCACACAATACTCTTCTTCTACAGGCTCCTCCTGACTGTGGTTACACCAAAGAAAAAATCCGTATCTTGGAGGGTTTTGGTTTACTGTCAGGAGATGAATGTGACTGGAATGACCTCAAGCAGGTTAAGCCATCTCGCACCAGCATTTTGCGGGACCATGTGTGTATCAAGACGGACACTGTCTCTCTGCAGACCAGCACTGCTTCTTTGGACCTGACAGAAACACAGCAGTTGTTGCAAGAGGAACAATCCGAAAGTGGCAGTGTCACATTTCCACCCAGTCCTGAACGACGCATCTCCCTACCAGATACAGGCTGGAGTGGAAAGCACATTTCTTCCACTGAGAGTGATGTGTGAGGCACCAGAGGAAATGACAGGGAAGAATAGACTCTGCATCGCCCTGCACAATATTACTCAACTAATTAAGACTATCATATATAGGACACTGAGATCAGCGCCCTTACTCATGGGAAGAAACTGGACTTTTGAAGGCTCTTGGAGAGGAGACAACAGATGCTTTGAGTGGATTTTCCTACACACTGTGTTGCCATTAACTGCTGTATTCACATATAAGACACTCTAAGAGGACGCTTGGTTCACCTTTTGACTTCATATTAATGTTCTGGCCCGTATCTTTGAGTCTACATCGGTCATTTTTATTGATCTGATTTTAATTGTCAAATACTTGACAAGAAAATAGTGTTTTGATTGTACAATTCATTAATGACACAAAAATGGTTTCATTGGTGGCATCCATGTAACAGAACGCACAAGCCTTGACTTGAAACAAGTCCTCTCTTCCTGCTATTTACACTTTTCTGAAAACTATTATCTGCACAATCCTAAAGAGAACTGAAATGTGGATATACTAATATACAGCCAGTTAATTAAGCCAATTAATGCACAACATTGGTTAAAAAGTTCTGCCGGCACGAGGAGATATAATTACTGATTCTCAAGGGAGTCTATTTCTAATTTTTATACTAAGCTGAAACAAAACAAAATCCATAAAATGGTCTGCAGTGGGTTGTTTATTTTGTAATGTTTGTAACATGAATTTCTGAATATGATTTTCTATTTTATTTAACCTCTAAACTGGGTATTTTAGACTTGTTGTGATAACTTAATATAAAAATAGATTTTCGTACTCTGCCTTTTTATTATTTTTGAGGGTTTTGGGTAATGTTTTGTGAATTGGCATTGTGTGTGTTTGCCTACACGAGTAATTCCATGGTACTCTCCTCTGAATTTACTACTCGTAAGTATAAGATTTACATGTACGTATACGGACAACTCGTAAGTATAAGATTTACATGTACGTATACAGACAACTCCAACAGGAATTTTGATACACAAGGGCACAGATCAACAATCACAAAAAAAACAAAAAGTAGTTTTACGTAGGATAAAAATATCCATTAAAAAAAATACAATAATACATTTTAAAGTAATCTTTCTTAAAGGGACATAACCATATGATAAATTACTTGAAAGCAACACAGCATTGCTGTAAAAGGCTGACAAGAAAATATAACATGAACATCTCTGTAAAAAAATATTTTACCTCAAACTCTCTTTGGCTCATAATAGTGAGTGCTCTGAACAATTATCCTTCCGCTCCTGTCAGCTGCATGTTCAATAAAAAAAACACATCAACCAGCTTCATCAGTGCTAAGTTCACACTTTGCTTTATCTCATGAGGTTTCACAGTAAACTTCTTAAACTGAGGAGGAAAATAAAATGATTGTACCTGCACATGCCAGCTGCACACTCCTTTGTAAGTCCCAGGACTAGCATCCTGATTGACTGCTTAAAGTTCCTTTACAATAGGATGTAGCTACTGTGGAAATTTTGAGGTAAAATATCTTTCTTTTTTTTACATAAATATGTTTATGCAATGCTACAACACTTTCAAGAGTTTTAACCTATGGGTATCTTGTTCCTTTATATGCAGCAAATTAAAAATTGACTAATGCGTTTTCTCCATTTTTGTACGTACTGATGTGTTAAATAATTGAAGTTCACTTCATCATTATAGAGTACAATTGAAGGAAAAAAAAAAAATATATATATATATACACACACACACACACACTCATGTATCTTGTTTTCAGAGGTGTGTCTGATTTTGCTCACCTATTGGAAATTGTTAGGGGCAGA
This sequence comes from Bombina bombina, assembly GCF_027579735.1. Taxonomy (NCBI): domain Eukaryota; kingdom Metazoa; phylum Chordata; class Amphibia; order Anura; family Bombinatoridae; genus Bombina; species Bombina bombina. The sequence goes on along the minus strand of NC_069505.1, from coordinate 134,285,603 downwards.
ATGGGTCAGAGCGTGTTAAAGGTTTCACCTCGGGTGCTCCCTACCTTGTGGTATACACCAGCTGCTTCCCATGTGTTTACAAACAGAAAGAGAAGCACACTCTCAGGAACAAACAGCTCGATAACTTGTTAGCTTGTTCTACCGACCCCAGAGAAATGGACTGCTGGTTAGTCCACCACGAAAGGGAATGCCTTGTTATAGAATCTAATAGAATCTTCTGATGTAGCTGATTGAAATCCTTGCACCACTGACTCAGCATGCAAAGTTAAAGAGGTCTCATGAAACCAAGTTCCTTATGTCATGGAATTTAGGGGAAAACCCCTCCAAGCATACTAAGATATAATGGCCATCACAGGCCATATAGTGTGGGGAAAAACTTAACCCATGTGCTGCCGAACTGTCTGCAGTCCCCATATAGCCGCTCTGAACTCATCACTAACAGAATTGTCAGCATGATTCAAGAACACTCACTAAGGCCTAGATTTGGAGTTTGGCGGTAGCCGTGAAAACCAGCGTTAGGCTCCTAACGCTGGTTTTAGGCTACCGCCGGTATTTGGAATCACTCAAAAAAGGGTCTAACGCTCACTTTTCAGCCGCGACTTTTCCATACCGCAGATCCCCTTACGTCAATTTGCGTATCCTATCTTTTCAATGGGATCTTTCTAACTCCGGTATTTAGAGTCCTGTCTGAAGTGAGCGTTAGAAATCTAACGACAAAACTCCAGCCGCAGAAAAAGGTCAGTAGTTAAGAGCTTTCTGGGCTAACGCCGATTCATGAAGCTCTTAACTACTGTGCTTCAAAGTACACTAACACCCATAAACTACCTATGTACCCCTAAACCGAGGTCCCCCCACATCGCCGCCACTCGATAAAAATTTTTTAACCCCTAATCTGCCGAGCGCCACCTACGTTATACTTATGTACCCCTAATCTGCTGCCCCTAACAACGCCGACCCCTGTATTATATTTATTAACCCCTAACCTGCCCCCCACAACGTCGCCGCTAGCTACCTACAATAATTAACCCCTAATCTGCCGACCGCAAAGCGCCGCCACCTACATTATAGCTATGTACCCCTAATCTGCTGCCCCTAACACCGCCGACCCCTATATTATATTTATTAACCCCTAATCTGCCGCCCTCAACGTCGCCTCCACCTGCCTACACTTATTAACCCCTAATCTGCCGACCGGACCGCACCGCTATTATAATAAAGTTATTAACCCCTAATCCGCCTCACTAACCCTATAATAAATAGTATTAACCCCTAATCTGCCCTCCCTAACATCGCCGACACCTAACTTCAAACATTAACCCCTAATCTGCCGACCGGAGCTCACCGCTATTTTAATAAATGTATTAACCCCTAAAGCTAAGTCTAACCCTAACACTAACACCCCCCTAAATTAAATATAATTTTAATCTAACAAAATAAATTAACTCTTATTAAATAACTTATTCCTATTTAAAGCTAAATACTTACCTGTAAAATAAATCCTAATATAGCTACAATATAAATTATAATTATATTATAGCTATTTTAGGATTAATATTTATTTTACAGGTAACTTTGTAATTATTTTAACCAGGTACAATAGCTATTAAATAGTTAAGAACTATTTAATAGCTAAAATAGTTAAAATAATTACAAATTTACCTGTAAAATAAATCCTAACCTAAGTTGCAATTAAACCTAACACTACACTATCAATAAATTAATTAAATAAAATACCTATAATTATCTACAATTAAACCTAACACTACACTATCAATAAATAAATTAAATACAATTCCTACAAATAAATACAATGAAATAAACTAAGTTACAAAAAATAAAAAAATATTTACAAACATTAGAAATATATTACAACAATTTTAAACTAATTACACCTACTCTAAGCCCCCTAATAAAATAACAAAGCCCCCCAAAATAAAAAAATGCCCTACCCTATTCTAAATTACTAAAGTTCAAAGCTCTTTTACCTTACCAGCCCTGAACAGGGCCCTTTGCGGGGCATGCCCCAAGAAGTTCAGCTCTTTTGCCTGTAAAAAAAAACATACAATACCCCCCCAACATTACAACCCACCACCCACATACCCCTAATCTAACCCAAACCCCCCTTAAATAAACCTAACACTAAGCCCCTGAAGATCTCCCTACCTTGAGTCGTCTTCACCCAGCCGAGCCAAATTCTTCATCCAAGCGGAGCAAGAAGAGGTCCTCCATCCGGTAGAAGTCTTCATCCAAGCGGGGCAGAAGAGGTCTTCCATCCGATAGAAGATGCCTCTTGGATGAAGACTTCAATCGTCATCCATCCGGAGTGGAGCAGCAGCATCTTGAAGACCTCCGACGCGGAACATCCATCCTGGCCAACGACGAATGACGGTTCCTTTAAATGATGTCATCCAAGATGGCGTCCCTCGAATTCCGATTGGCTGATAGGATTCTATCAGCCAATCGGAATTAAGGTAGGAATATTCTGATTGGCTGATGGAATCAGCCAATCAGAATCAAGTTCAATCCGATTGGCTGATCCAATCAGCCAATCAGATTGAGCTTGCATTCTATTGGCTGTTCCGATCAGCCAATAGAATGCGAGCTCAATCTGATTGGCTGATTCAATCAGCCAATCAGATTTTTCCTACCTTAATTCCGATTGGCTGATAGAATCCTATCAGCCAATCGGTATTCGAGGGACGCCATCTTGGATGACGTCATTTAAAGGAACCGTCATTCGTCGTTCAGTCGTCGGCCAGGATGGATGTTCCACGTCGGAGGTCTTCAGGATGCTTCCGTTCCGGATGGATGACGATAGAAGATGCCTCTTGGATGAAGACTTCAATCGGATGGAAGACCTCTTCTGCCCCGCTTGGATGAAGACTTCTACCGGATGGAGGACCTCTTCTTGCTCCGCTTGGATGAAGAATTTGGCTCGGCTGGGTGAAGACGACTCAAGGTAGGGAGATCTTCAGGGGCTTAGTGTTAGGTTTATTTAAGGGGGGTTTGGGTTAGATTAGGAGTATGTGGGTGGTGGGTTGTAATGTTGGGGGGGGTATTGTATGTTTTTTTTTACAGGCAAAAGAGCTGAACTTCTTGGGGCATGCCCCGCAAAGGGCCCTGTTCAGGGCTGGTAAGGTAAAAGAGCTTTGAACTTTAGTAATTTAGAATAGGGTAGGGCATTTTTTTATTTTGGGGGGCTTTGTTATTTTATTAGGGGGCTTAGAGTAGGTGTAATTAGTTTAAAATTGTTGTAATATTTTTCTAATGTTTGTAAATATTTTTTTATTTTTTGTAACTTAGTTCTTTTTTATTTTTTGTACTTTAGTTAGTTTATTTAATTGTATTTATTTGTAGGAATTGTATTTAATTTATTTATTGATAGTGTAGTGTTAGGTTTAATTGTAGATAATTATTGGTATTTTATTTAATTAATTTATTGATAGTGTAGTGTTAGGTTTAGTTGTAACTTAGGTTAGGATTTATTTTACAGGTAAATTTTTAATTATTTTAACTATTTTAGCTATTAAATAGTTCTTAACTATTTAATAGCTATTGTACCTGGTTAAAATAATTACAAAGTTACCTGTAAAATAAATATTAATCCTAAAATAGCTATAATATAATTATAATTTATATTGTAGCTATATTAGGATTTATTTTACAGGTAAGTATTTATCTTTAAATAGGAATAATTTATTTAATAAGAGTTAATTAATTTCGTTAGATTAAAATTATATTTAATTTAGGGGGGTGTTAGTGTTAGGGTTAGACTTAGCTTTAGGGGTTAATACATTTATTAGAATAGCGGTGAGCTCCAGTCGGCAGATTAGGGGTTAATAATTGAAGTTAGGTGTCGGCGATGTTAGGGAGGGCAGATTAGGGGTTAATAACTTTATTATAGTAGCGCTCAGGTCCGCTCGGCAGATTAGGGGTTAATAATTGTAGGCAGGTGGAGGCGACGTTGTGGGGGGCAGATTAGGGGTTAATAAATATAATATAGGGGTCGGCGGTGTTAGGGGCAGCAGATTAGGGGTACATAGGGATAATGTAAGTAGCGGCGGTTTACGGAGCGGCAGATTAGGGGTTAAAAATAATATACAGGGGTCAGCGATAGCGGGGGCGGCAGAATAGGGGTTAATAAGTGTAAGGTTAAGTGTGTTTAGACTCGGGGTACATGTTAGAGTGTTAGGTGCAGACGTAGGAAGTGTTTCCCCATAGGAAACAATGGGGCTGCGTTAGGAGCTGAATGCGGCTTTTTTGCAGGTGTTAGGTTTTTTTCAGCTCAAACAGCCCCATTGTTTCCTATGGGGGAATCGTGCACAAGCAAGTTTTTGAGGCTGGCCGTGTCCGTAAGCAACTCTGGTATCGAGAGTTGCAGTTGCGTTAAATATGCTATACGCTCCTTTTTTGGAGCCAACGCAGCCATTCTGTGGACTCTCAATACCAGAGTTATTTTAAAGGGGCGGCCAGAAAAAAGCCAGCGTTAGCTACGCGGGTCGTTACCGACAAAACTCTAAATCTAGCCGTAAGTAAGGAGTTGCCTAGCAGGAGAAAAGACCGTATTTCTTAAAGGGAAACAGTGTACACTATGCAAAGTAAGTAATGAAAATGCATGAGACAGTAAAAACATAAGAGTGCGCCTGCTTGGGGTGGGGGAGGTGTTAAAGAAAGAAAAGCACAAAAATACAGATTATAAAGAAATGATCTGCCATCAGACATCATAGCCCGTTATTAGTCTACACATATACAAAGCCCCATAGACTGAAATAGATGAGTTGTGTAAACTGTCTAAAACATTTGTCCCCTGGCTATGAGCAGGCTAGGGGGGACCGATCCCTGCAACACCTGTAGCAGGCTTGTTATTAACTCCAAAACTGAGAGTAATTGTGTCACTACCCTATACTCCAATATCACCTCTGTCTTAATGTATAAGCTCTCTGAAGGGAAAATGGGCCTCAAATCGGTCTGAGGACCTATCTCTATGAAGAATCTGGAGAACCTCATTCTTCACCCACCTCCTAAAAGGCAAAAATCAAACTGGCTATTTAGTGACGTAAGACGGATAGAATATCATAGAAGTTTTGGGAATCTTTGCCTCCTCCTACTGGCCAGGAGTTGAATACCAGAAATAATAGTCTTGTGGACAAAAAAAAAGCTGCATCTTTTATTCAATACCAGAAATGACACCACTTGAACTGGGTGAGTGCTGAGCTCCAAGGTTGTTTGCAGTAGCCAATGATAAGTAGGCGTACTTACCAATTATCACCAAGGTTAATGTCAAGAATGGCACCCAGATCATGCATGTGGTTTCAATCTTGGCTTTTTTTTAAAAAAAAAAATATTAAAGCCTATTTTTTTTTTTTACAATATATAGAGCAGCTGAGAAACATTAGTACTGGGGCTGTACTAACAAGAAATGAACTTATCCTTGTAGGGGGTAGAACCTTACTCCTCTTTTTATGTGCATAAATGTCACTAACGCTTAACTGACCCCTGATTCTTATTTCTGTCCATGTACAGAGAGGACAGGGACTCTGATTTACTGGAAGGACTGCTCTGTGCACTTATGGTAGCATTGGCCTTTATTGCAGGCATGCTTATTCCCTCTTGACTTGCAGTCTAACACTATAATAAACAGGTGTATCCCTGGTGATGGGTTGTCCTGATTTCATGGTTTTATAGTGGATCTCTTAAAGGGACACTGAACCCAAAAAAAAATGTATTTCTTGATTCAGATAGAGCATGCAACTTTCTAATTTACTCCGATTATCAATTTTTCTTCGTTCTCTTGCAATCTTTATTTGAAAAAGAAGGCATCTAAGCTTTTTGTTTGGTTTAGAACTCTGGACAGCACTTTTTTATTGGTGAATTAATTTATCCACCAATCAGTAAGGACAACCCAGGTTGTTCACTTAAAATGGGCCGGCATCTAAACTTACATTCTTGCATTTCAAATAAAGATAGCAAGAGAATGAAGAAAATTTGATAATAGGAGTAAATTAGAAAGTTGCTTAAAAATTGCTGCTCTATCTGAATCACGAAAGAAAAAAATTTGGGTTCAGTGTTCCTTTAAGCATTGTTTCAAGGGCATCCCTGGTGTTAAGGGAGATCTCTGGGCTGCATCTGAGGATTGGTCTATAATTTTGGTCCTCACACTGAAGCTACTATGCACTTGTGTTTGCGTAGAGAAATTTAGGTGTGCATGTAGGAGTCTTTATGGAGGCGGAACACTGGTTTTTATAAATATATGTTAATATAATCCGTGCATCAAAAGTTCCAACAAACTCAGCAGTAAGTCCTAAAACTCTTTCCTGCACAAATACTTTGCAAACTGCAATGCACATAATGTTAGTTCAGGATATACAGTATCTCACAAAAGTGAGTACACCCCCACATTTTTGTAAATATTTTATTCTATCTTTTCATGTGACAAACTCCCTGTGCCGCAGGGCAGTATTGCAACATAACGACCCCAAACACACCTCTAAGATGACCACTGCCTTGCTAAAATAGCTGAAGGTAAAGGTGATGGACTGGTCAAGCATGTCTCTAGACCTAAACCCTATTGAGCATCTGTGGGGCATCCTCAAATGGAAGGTGGGGGAGCACAAGGTCTCTAAAATCCACCAGCTCTGTGATGTCATCATGGAGGATTGGAAGAGGACTCCAGTGGCAACTTGTGAAGCTCTGGTGAACTCCATGCCGAAGAGGGTTAAAGGAACAGTCAAGTCCCAAAAAAACTTTCATGATTCAGATAGGGCATGCAATTTTAAACAACTTTCCAATTGACTTTTATAATTAAATTTGCTTTGTTCCCTTGGTGGTATTTTTGAAAAGCTAAGCCTAGCTAGGCTCAAACTGATTTCTAATCCGTTGAAAACCGACCCTTAGCTCAGAGCATTTTGAAAGTCTTTTACAGTTAGACAGTACTAGTTCATGTGTGTCATATAGATAACATTGTGCTCACTCCCGTGGAGTTATTTAGGTGTCTGTACTGATTGACTAAACTGCATGTCTCTCAAAAGCACTGAGATAAGGGGGCAGTCTGCAGAGGCTTAGATACAAGGTAATCGCAGAGGTAAAAAGTGTATTAATATAACGGTGTTGGTTATGCAAACCTGGGGACTGGGTAATAAAGGGATTATCAATCTTTTTAAACAATAACAATTCTGGTGTATACTGTCCCTTTAAGGCAGTGCTGGAAAATAATGGTGGCCACACAAAATATTGACACTTTGGGCCCAATTTGGACATTTCTACTTAGGGGTGTACTCACTCTTGTTGCCAACGGTTTAGACATTAATGGCTGTGTGTTGAGTTATTTTGAGGGGAGAGCAAATTTACACTGTGACATATATACAGTATATATACAGGCTGTACACTCACTACATTACATTGTAGCAAAGTGTCATTTCTTCAGTGTTGTCACATGAAAAAATATAATAAAATATTTACAAACATGTGAGGGGTGTACTCACTTTTCTGAGATACTGTAAGTTTCTCATAGAAATAGCGAATGAGTCTGTTGTCAAACCTTCCACTCTGTCAGGACACTTGCAAAAATAACTGTGCTTTATGCTGTAGCTTTGCTTGAGCTTACTAGAAGCTTTAAGCTATTTGTATCTCTCAAATATGCTGGTGATGTACTAGCTAAACCTTAAAGGGACATGAAACCCAAACATTTTCTTTCATGATTTAGGCAGAAGATACCATTTTAAACAACTTTCCAGTTTACTTCTATTATCACATTTCCTTCATTCTCTTGGTATCATTTGTTGAAGGAGCAGCAATGCGCTACTGGTTTCTAAATGAACACATGGGTAAACCAATGACAATCGGTATATATATGCAGCCACCAATCAGCAGCTAGAGCCTAGGTTATTTGCTGCTTCTGAGCTTACCTAGATAAACATTTCAGCAAAGGATAACAAGAGAAGTAAGCAAAATAACAATAGAAGTAAATTGGAAAGTTGTTTAAAATGGTATGCTCTGTCTAAATCATGAATGCATAATTATGACTTTACTGTCCCTTTAATTACCAATAATTTTTGAAAGTCAGTCAGCAATAAATGTAGTTGTTGATGTCCATGATTCTATAATTGAATATATATATAAACATTTCTACAGCCATTGGTGTTAATTTATTAAGTTATTTAAAGAAACTTTAGGTATAAGAGAAGATGTTTTACAGCCTTCCATTTCTAAAGAATGATTTAAAGCAGCAATTCTCAATTCAAGTCCTCAGGACCCCCAACAGGCCAGACACTCATGATATTTGAACACAGGTGAAATAATCAACTGATCAGTAACTATCAGTGGGTTATTTCACCTGTTTTCTACTTCAGATATCATGCAAATCTGGCCTGTTAGGGGTCCTGATGACTAGAATTGAAAAAGACTGATTTAAGGTAAATACCTGTGCTAATGACGAATTTACCTGCATATAGCTCTAGCCTTTAAAATATCTACAAACCAATGTTATGTTGCCTTGCTTTTAAAGGTATGAAATGTATGAAATGTCGGACAGACGCGATTCGTTGTGGCGAACATGTCCGCCCAACTGCTAAATGCCGACAGCATTTATCATTGCACAAGCATTTCTGGAATGTATCATTGCACAAGCATTTCTGGCTTGTACAATCCCGCCCCTGCACATTTGCAACCAATCGGGATGATTGATGTCTGTCAACCTAAGAGGTGGCGGATGAGTTAAGGGGTAGCCTGAAGGCTCGCATGGAAACGGCTGCATCCGCAGCATAATAAATCTACCCCATCATTTTGTATATAGTTTTATTTGGGTGCCTCCATATTGTAATCTCTCCTGAGGGACAGTTATAAACTAATTATTGGAGTGCTCAAACAATAGGTGTGTAGAATAAAGCCACATTAGGCTTGTGAAGTCTGCAGTGCACACTTTCAATTTGTAAAACCCTCAATTTTCATATACTATCATTTTGTCCTATTTTTATGTAAATTAAAAGTTATTTACTGTGCATAATTAAACACTTTAAGATCATAATATAAAATGTTTAAATTCCCTTTTAACAGCAGAATTTAGGAAACTAGGTTTTCATATCTAAGTCCTATGCATTGAGTCAGAAAGACAAAATAATGTTTCTTTCAAGAATCAGGGCTGGTTAATCACTATATACAAAAGTCAGTTGTCTCAGCAAGCATTTTTATCTGAAAGTATAACTACATATGGATCAAGACCTTAACTGTCTTCAGCAACTCCATATGTTTTATATGAATATTCAGAAGAGTTCTCTTAACAAGATACTGGATATATCTTTTAGGGAAGATGTCCACTGTCATTCAAATTGTGAAATTGGTAAGGTAGCAGATGAAATGCTTGTAGAAATAACTCCTCATCTAAAACTTTCTACCAAACTTCTATTTCCAGTGCACCTAAAAGATATATACAGTATTGATCAGTGGATAGACAGATTGGATCTAGGAAGAGGCCTCTCCTCAAAAGACAGTCAGCAATCATACAATCATACTATTGGTAAACTGTCAAGATCAATATATTTAAGGCTGGTGGGACAACAGAAATTATAAACTTTCTGTCAATACCTTAAAAAAAAGATCTGTAACTTTGGACAACATGACATCTGTGCCATACCATTACATCAAGGAGAACAGTATTGTCCAACTACTACAAGAAGCCAACCCATTTATTTCCTGGGCCCACATACATCTGAACAAACATCTTCCTGGTCTTTTGGTCACGCAAGCATATTATCTCAGGGATGTTTCAAACAGACTGTAGCCTTTACACAATTCTGTCTTTCGACATTTGATGGAACTTTGGGGAACAGTAGAGGACAGGCAAGTTTGAAAATTCTCAACAGAATCCATAGGCACCTAAATTTAGAAGTGTGATGTATTCATTCACTTATTTGCGTGTTTCGTATGATACCATTTATTCCCAAACTACTTTGCTAGATTCCGAATGAAGATCTGAAGGTGATAGTAGTAATTCTTACCCAGCTATTGGTTTTCTTTATTTAAAAAAAAATAGGCCTGGTGCCTACATGGGTGATAACTATTTTTTCAAAATTTCTTTATCAGGGGATCAGCGTTGCAGCATCTTAGCTACTGACATATGATCATTCTAGATGTAAGCTTGTCATCTTTTGCAGTTCTTGATAATTGATTTTAATTACCTTCAAGTACACTTAAGAGTGACGTTTCCCTAATCTTTCTGGTATAAAATTTACTTAAAATCTTTTAGTCATAGTTTTTCCATGTTTTGGCTCATGCCCTAACCTAGAGTCATACATCTCACAAAGACTTACTATTTGTTGTAGATGTACATATGGTTTCACCCAGGGGTGGAAATATCGGGGGTGCAGCGGTCGCAACTGCGAAGGGGCCCGGGGGGAGGTCCCCTAGTGGGGGGCAGCTTCTTAGATTCTTGCACCTGGGCCCTGTGGTTTCTAGTTACTCCTCTGGCTGCTATTCAAAATGTTACAAAAGTGACTCGGGGTTACCAACCTCGGATTGAATAAGTCAGCACTGAGGACTAATATGGAGACTCTGCTGTATTAAGGAATAGGAACACACCTCCCAAATATATAAATAAGAAGTGATTTTAGTAAGCCTTGGGAGAACCTAGAGCACTGTTTAATTCAAGGTTCATAATACTCATGCTTAAAAGGCTTGAAAGTGATGCAGTATAACTGTAAAAAGCAGACATGAAAACTTCACCTGAACATCTCTATGTAAAAAGGGAAGATATTTTACCTCACAATTTCTTCAGCTCACCAGAGTAAGGGCTCCATGTACTAAGCCGTCAATTCATCCGTCATTTTAGACGCGGATAAACTCGCCGTTACTCGCCGCGGGCGAAATGGTGTCCGCTGTCACTATGTACTAATAATCCCCCAATAAATAGACAAGTCTAGCCCGCCGCGAGCAGTGGCGGATTATTGATAAATTTGACGCCTCGCTCGCCGCGACTAAGCTGATGTACTTAACTTTCAGTTGAATTGTCTGGCCAATTATTAACACGTGACATGCAAGGTGTCACGAACATCATAGTAGTCGCGGGAATAGAATTTTGCTCCTATAAAAGTTCAACTTATCTAAACAACTTTATTATTGTTCAAAATTTTTTGAAGAGTGATAACAGAGCGTTATTTTTGTAATATTTATTTACAATTTGGATATGGCTTCATCTGGATCTGATAATATATAAATATTAATATAAAAATAATTATAAAGATTGACAACTATACAATACAAATTTAAAATATAGATTACTCTTTAATTACAGTCGACAAATTTGGCGCAATTTATGTACATGGAAATGAGAGACAAATTAGACGCCAGTTATGCTGTACAATGCTGATATTACTGCCTTTTATATATGTCTAGACTGGCGTCTAGATTGACTTTCCTATTGTTTTGTACCTTGCCCGCCACCTAAAAGGTGGCGAGGCAAAAATAACGAGGTGGGAGCGGAAATTGTAGCGAGCGGACAAATAGATTTTTTAGTACATTCGTTTTTGGCGAGTTGGTGGTCAAATGTGTCTAATTACAGTGAAAAATGGAGAGGTAGCGAGGTTTGGCGGATAAGTACGCTCGCAATTTTAAAGATGCGAGTTTGAACATAGTTTACGACTTTGTACATATCAGTTTGCGAGTTTTGACGCGAGATTTGTTGCGGGTAGCTCGCTGACTGCTTAGTACATGGAGCCCTAAGTGCTGTGTGAACAGTTATACTTCAGCTGCTGTTCAGCTGCAAGTTGGAAAAAAGCAAAAAAATAATAGCCAATCAGCAGTGCAGAGGTCATGCTTTCCTTTGCTGTGATCTCATGAGATTTCACTGAAATCTCCTGACAATTCATAGTACACATCCTTAAATTGAATAGGAAAACAACATGACTGTGCCTGCACATGCCAGATGCACACTCCCTTGCAAGTCCTGGAACTAGCATCCTGATTGGCTGCTTAAAGTCTCTTTACATTGGGGTGTGGATACTTATGACATTTTCCTTTTTACAAAGAGATGTTCAGATGATATTTTATAGTCGGCTTTTTACAGCTATGCGTCATTACTTTTAAGTGCTTCCACATTTGGGTATCATATTCCTTTACAACACTACATTTTCCAAAACAATGTTGGCTGTCCCATGCTTACAGAACCCTGTTAATGGCTTCCTACATTATTATCCATATTTAGGACCAGAAGTGGCAGATTCATGGATATTCACAGATTTCCAAGTATCCCACACACGCTTGACTCCTCCATAGTTACCACTGTTTGACCATAACACATCTGAAACGTCACACTCTATATAAACTGATCCCTAAACTCATTCACTCACCACAGAAAGCAATGCTACAGAAATCCAAAATAATTGTAAATCCAGTCTACTTGAATTAAACACAAATTTACTTACTTTATTGATACCCATAGATGTTGCATCTCTTCTTGTCTAACTCATTTTAAATTACTATCTGTAACACTAAATCCTCATCCGGCACTCGATCTCTAGCTGACTAACAAGGAGATTAGCCTGAAAATATTATGTGGCTGTTTTTATTATTATTATTTTTATTACTATAATACAAGTTGTTTAAATATTGAAGAAATAAATGTAAAGATGTTTTGTTAATAAATCAATGGATGCTGCCATGTTATAACCTAGGTTTCCTTCTCTGCTGAAGCCAATGAGAACACCTATAAATGAGTCAATAGAGTGTGCAACCAGTGGCAGTTTCAAAATTAAACTTTCATGATTCAGCTAGGGCATGCAACAACTTTCCAATTCATTTTTATTATCAAATTTGCTTTGTTCTCTTGGTAATCTTTGTTGAAAGATAAACCTAGATAGGCTTAAGCCTTTGAAGGCCGTCTCTTATCTCAAAGCATTTGACAGTTTCTCACAGCTAGAGGGTGTTAGTTCATGTATGCTATATAGATAACAATGGGCTCACGCCTGTGAAGTTACTTATGAGAGGGTACTAATTGGCTAAAATGCAACTCTGTTAAAAGAACTGAAATAAAGGGGCAGTCTCCAGAGGTTTAGATTCAAAGTAATCACAGAGGTAAAAAGTGTATTAATATAACTGTGTTGGTTATGCATTACTGGGGAATGGGTAATAAAGCGATTATCTTTTTAAACAATACAAATTCTGAAGTAGACTGTCCCTTTAAGCCTGAAGTATGCCCTTCCACTTTTAACAGGAATTGTAAAGCCCACAATTTTCAGAATCAAATTGTGGAGATAGGGGGGGACAAAAAAAAAGAATAAAAGTGTATTGCATAGCTTTTTTCTATGTATAATTTAACATTTTATATTATAATCTGAAAGTGTTTAATGTCCCTTTAATATAGCTTTATCCCAAGAAAAGTGAGAAGAAAAGGATAAGAAAAGTCAAAATTAAACCTATTATTTGGACAGAGCATGCAATTTTAAACCATTTTTCAATTTATTTCTGTATTCTAATTTGCTTTGTTCTCTTGGAATACTTTGATGAAGAGTATACCTACATAGGTTCAGGAGCAGCAGAGCACTGCTGGGAGCTAACTGGTGATTGGTGGCTGCACATATATGCTTTTCTCATTGGCTCGCCAGATAATTTCAGTTAGCTACCGGTAGTGCATTGCTGCTGCTGAGCCTAATCTTAAAGGGACACTGAACCCATTTCTCCTACATTGGTGTATCCGGTCCACGGCTTCATCCTTACTTGTAGGATATTCTCAATCCCTACAGGAAGTGGCAAAGAGAGCACACAGCAGAGCTGTCCATATAGCTCCCCTCAGGCTCCGCCCCCCCAGTCATTCTCTTTGCTGCTCTAACTAGTAGCATCTCCACGGGGGTGGTAAAGAATATGTGGTGTTAGTTGTAGTTTTTTATATCTTCTATCAAGAGTTTGTTATTTTAAAATAGTGCCGGCTTGTACTATTTACTCTGCAGCAGAAAGTGATGAAGATTTCTGCTGAGAGGAGTATGATTTTAGCACCAGTAACTAAAATCCATTGCTGTTCCCACGCAGGACTGTTGAAACCAGAGAACTTCAGTTGGGGGGAACAGTTTGCAGGCTTAACTGCTTCAGGTATGATCAGTCATTTTTCTAACAAGACCAAGTAATGCTAGAAGACTGTCAGAAATCCCCTCTGGGATAGGTAAGCCATTTTTCTTAGACTCTGTATAAAATTATGGCTTATATTAAGAGCTCTATGCTGGTTGACACTATTGTGGGCTAAATCGATTGCTTTTTGGCATGTTTGAAGTAAAAATAAGGTGTTTTTTTCAGACTTTGAAACACTTATGGGGTTTAATATTACACCTGGCAGTTACTTAGACACCTAATCTAGTCAGAAAGGCCCCTCCACTCTGGAATGTAGAGGAAGGAGGCCTCATTTTCGTGCCTCAATTGCGCAGTTGTTTTCACTAGGCAGTTCATGCAGCTTCACGTGGGGAGTCCAGAGGCTTCAGAAAGGACTTCAGAGAGGCTTATTTCTTACTTAAATAATCCCTAAGGAAGGTAAAGGCCACAGTAGAGACTGTGGCATGGGACTGTAGTGTTTTTAACCGGTTAACTGCTGTTATTAGCTCCGGTTTGGGCATTAAGGGGTTAATTGGTTTGAAAATTCGTGGTGAAAATTTCATTAAAATCAGATGTTTATTTGATGGTTTTCTGATGTTTCAGTAATAAAGTGTGCACTTTTATTATTTAAAGAGACAGTAACGTTTTTGTCAAAAAATAATTTTTATTGCATTGAAGTTCTGTCTAAGTCTGTCAAACATGTCTGACCCGTCAGATAGCCTATGTTCTGTATGTTTAAAGGCCAAGGTGGTTCCCCCATTAAATTTATGTGTGAAGTGTGCCAAAGCGTCCAAACAGCTTAAGGACCATACAATCACGCTTAAAGATGTAGCCCAAGATGATTCTTTAGCTGAAGGTAGTGAGGATAGCTCGCTATCCCCTCCTTCTGTGTCAACATCAGCTATGCCCGCGCAAGCGATGCCCAGTACATCTAGCACGCCAATTGCTATTACTATGCAGCAGTTAGCAGCAGTAATGGATAATTCTCTTGCAGCATTTTTATCCAAACTGCCAGCTTTTCCAAGGAAGCGTGATTGCTCAGTTTTAAATACAGAAAATGAGCAAGCAGACGCAGAGGATAATTTATCTGTAGTGCCCTCACATCAATCTGACTTGGTGGTGAGGGAGGGCCTGTCTGAGGGAGAAATTTCTGACACAGGAAAAATTTCTCAGCAGGCAGAGCCTGATACCATAGCATTTAAATTTAAGCTAGAACACCTCCGCGCCCTACTTAAGGAGGTCCTAGCTACGCTTGATGATTGTGACCTCTTGGTGGTCCCAGAAAAATTGTGTAAAATTGATAAATTCTTAGAGGTCCCAGTACACACCGATGCGTTTCCGATACCTAAGAGGTTGGCGGATATAGTGAATAAGGAGTGGGAGAAGCCAGGTGTACCTTTTGTTCCCCCTCCTATATTTAAGAAAATGTTCCCAATTGTTGACCCCAGAAGGGACGCGTGGCAGACGGTCCCCAAGGTAGAAGGGGGCAGTTTCAACGCTAGCTAATCGCACGACTATACCAATAGAAGACAGTTGCGCTTTCAAAGATCCTATGGATAAAAAAATAGAAGGTTTACTTAAGAAAATTTTTGTTCAACAAGGTTTTCTTCTTCAACCAATTTCTTGCATTATTCCTGTAACCACTGCAGCGGCTTTTTGGTTTGAGGAACTAGAAAACTCGCTCCAGAAGGAGACTTCTTATGATGAAGTCATGGACAGAATTCACGCCCTGAAGTTGGCTAATTCTTTCATTACAGATGCCACTTTTCAGTTAGCTAAATTAGCGCGAAAAATTCTGGTTTTGCAATTGTCGCGTGCAGAGCGCTTTGGCTAAAATCTTGGTCGGCGGACGTGTCGTCCAAAACGAAATTGCTTAATATTCCTTTCAAGGGTAAGACCCTATTCGGGTCAGAGTTGAAAGAAATTATTTCAGATATCACCGGGGGAAAGGGCCATGCCCTTCCACAGGATAGACCTTTCAAAGCTAAAAATAAGTCTAATTTTCGTTCCTTTCGCAATTTCAGGAACGGACCGGCTTCTACCTCTACAGCCTCTAGGCAAGAGGGTAACGCATCCCAGCCCAAACCAGCATGGAAACCATTGCAAGGCTGGAACAAGGGTAAACAGGCCAAGAAGCCTGCTGCTGCTACCAAGACAGCATGAAGGGGTAGCCCCCAATCCGTGACCGGATCTAGTAGGGGGCAGACTTTCTCTCTTTGCTCAGGCTTGGGCAAGAGATGTTCCGGACCCCTGGGCTCTAGAAATTGTCTCTCAGGGGTATCTTCTAGAATTCAAGGACCTTCCTCCAAAGGGAAGGTTCCACATGTCTCGCTTGTCTTTAGACCAGATAAAGAGATGGGCATTCTTACATTGCGTAGAAGACCTTTTAAAAATGGGAGTGATACACCCAGTTCCAACAGCAGAACAAGGACTGGGTTTTTACTCAAACCTGTTTGTAGTTCCCAAAAAGGAAGGAACTTTGAGGCCAATTCTGGATTTAAAAATCCAAAACAAATTCCTCAGAGTTCCATCATTCAAAATGGAAACCATTCGGACAATTTTACCAATGATCCAGGAGGGTCAATATATGACTACCGTGGACTTAAAGGATGCGTACCTGCATATTCCTATCCACAAAGATCACCATCAGTTCCTAAGGTTTGCCTTTCTGGACAAGCATTACCAGTTCGTGGCTCTTCCCTTCGGATTGGCCACTGCCCCCAGAATTTTCACAAAGGTGCTAGGGTCCCTTCTAGCGGTACTAAGGCCAAGGGGCATTGCAGTAGCACCTTACCTAGACGACATCTTAATACAAGCGTCGTCCTTTCACAAAGCAAAGGCTCATACGGACATTGTTCTAGCCTTTCTAAGGTCTCACGGGTGGAAGGTGAACATAGAAAAGAGTTCCCTGTCCCCGTTCACAAGGGTTCCCTTCCTGGGAACAATAATAGACTCGGTAGAAATGAAGATCTTTCTGACGGAGGTCAGGAAGTTAAAACTTTTAAACACTTGTCGAGTTCTTCAATCCATTCCTCAACCCTCCATAGCTCAGTGCATGGAGGTAATAGGACTAATGGTTGCGGCAATGGACGTGGTTCCCTTTGCTCGAATTCATTTAAGAATTCATTTAAGACCACTGCAACTGTGCATGCTCAAACAGTGGAATGGGGATTATGCAGATTTGTCTCCCAAAATACAAATGGACCAGAAAACCAGAGACTCACTCCTCTGGTGGTTGTCTCAGGATCACCTGTCTGAGGGAATGAGTTTCCGCAGACCAGAGTGGATCATTGTCACGACCGATGCCAGCCTCTTAGGCTGGGGTGCGGTCTGGGAGTCCCTGAAAGCTCAGGGTCTTTGGTCTCGGGAAGAATCTCTTCTCCCGATAAACATTTTGGAATTGAGAGCGATATTCAATGCGCTCCAGGCATGGCCTCAACTAGCGGAGGCCAAATTCATCAGATTTCAGTCGGACAACATGACGACTGTAGCGTACATCAATCATCAGGGAGGAACAAAGAGTTCCCTGGCGATGAGGGAGGTATCCAAGATCATCAAATGGGCAGAGGATCACTCCTGCCATCTATCAGCAATTCACATCCCAGGAGTGTACAACTGGGAAGTGGATTATCTGAGTCGTCAGACTTTCCATCCGGGGGAGTGGGAACTTCACCCGGAGGTTTTTGCCCAGTTAACTCAACTATGGGGCCTTCCAGATCTGGATCTGATGGCGTCACGTCAGAACTCCAAAGTTCCACGTTACGGGTCCAGGTCCAGGGATCCCAAGGCGACATTGGTAGATGCCTAAGTGGCACCTTGGTCGTTCAATCTAGCTTATGTCTTTCCACCGTTTCCTCTTCTCCCCCGGCTAGTAGCCAGGATCAAGCAGGAGAAGGCTTCGGTAATTCTAATAGCTCCTGCGCGGCCACGCAGGACTTGGTATGCAGACCTGGTGAATATGTCATCGGTTCCACCATGGAAGCTACCTTTGAGGCAGGACCTTCTAATCCAAGGTCCATTCGAACATCCAAACCTAGTTTCTCTGCAACTGACTGCTTGGAGATTGAACGCTTGATTCTAGCTAAGCGTGGGTTTTCGGAATCAGTTATAGATACTCTGATTCAGGCTAGAAAGCCTGTCACCAGGAAAATTTACCATAAGATATGGCGGACATATCTTTGCTGGTGCGAATCCAAGGGTTACTCATGGAGTAAGATTAGGATTCCAAGGATACTATCTTTTCTCCAAGAAGGATTGGACAAAGGTCTGTCAGCTAGTTCCCTAAAAGGACAGATATCTGCTCTGTCTGTTTTGTTGCACAAGCGTCTGTCAGCCGTGCCAGATGTTCAGGCATTCATACAGGCTTTAGTCAGAATCAAGCCTGTCTACAGACCTGTGGCTCCTCCATGGAGTCTAAATTTAGTTCTTTCAGTTCTTCAAGGGGTTTCGTTTGAACCTCTACATTCCATAGATATTAAGTTACTATCTTGGAAAGTTTTGTTTTTGGTTGCTATTTCTTCTGCTAGAAGAGTTTCTGAATTGTCTGCTTTGCAGTGTAATTCACCCTATCTGGTGTTTCATACAGATAAGGTCGTTTTACGTACCAAGCCTGGTTTTCTTCCAAAAGTGGTTTCCAATAAGAATATTAACCAGGAAATAGTTGTTCCTTCTCTGTGTCCTAACCCAGTTTCTAACAAGGAACGTCTGTTACACAATCTTGATGTGGTTCGTGCTTTGAAGTTTTATCTAAAAGCAACTAAAGACTTCAGACAAACATCGTCCTTGTTTGTCGTCTATTCTGGCAAGAGGAGAGGTCAAAAGGCGACTGCGACCTTTCTGTCTTTCTGGCTGAAAAGCATCTTCCGGTAGGCTTATGAGACTGCTGGAAGGCAACCTCCTGAACGAATTACAGCTCACTCTACTAGAGCTGTGGCTTCCACATGGGCTTTCAAGAATGAGGCTTCTGTTGAACAGATCTGTAAGGCAACGACTTGGTCTTCACTGCATACATTTGCCAAATTTTACAAATTCGATACTTTTGCTTCTTCGGAGGCTACTTTTGGGAGAAAGGTTTCACAAGCAGTGGTGCCTTCCGTTTAGGTTACCTGACTTGTTCCCTCCCTACATCCGTGTCCTAAAGCTTTGGTATTGGTTCCCACAAGTAAGGATGAAGCCGTGGACCGGATACACCAATGTAGGAGAAAACAGAATTTATGTTTACCTGATAAATTTCTTTCTCCTACGGTGTATCCGGTCCACGGCCCACCCTGGCATTTGGTCAGGTTTAAATTTTTATTTTTGTAAACTACAGTCACCACTGCATCCTATGGTTCTCCTTTTTCTCCTAACCGTCGGTCGAATGACTGGGGGGGCGGAGCCTGAGGGGAGCTATATGGACAGCTCTGCTGTGTGCTCTCTTTGCCACTTCCTGTAGCGATTGAGAATACCCCACAAGTAAGAATGAAGCTGTGGACCGGATACACCGTAGGAGAAAGAAATTTATCAGGTAAACATAAATTCTGTTTTTTTTTTCTTTTGTGATTCAGATGGAGCATGACATTTTAAGCAACTTTCTAATTTACTCCTATTATCAAATTTTCTTAATTCTTTTGGCATCTTTATTTGAAATGCAATAATGTAAGTTTAGATGCCAGCCCATTTTTGGTGAACAAACTGGGTTGTTCTTGCTGATTGATGGATAAATTCATCCACCAATAAAAAAAGTGCTGTCCAGAGTACTGAACCAAAAAGAAGCTTAGATGTCTTCTTTTTCAAATAAAGATAGCAAGAGAACAAAGAAAAATTGATAATAGGAGTAAATTAGAAAGTTGCTTAAAATTGCATGCTTTATCTGAATCACAAAAGAAAAAAAATTGGGTTCAGTGTCCCTTTAAACTGAGGATACCAAGATAATTAAGTACATTTGATAATACAATTAAATTGGAAAGTTGTTTAAAATTGCATACTCAGGGGCATATTTATCACGCTCCATATGGAGATTGATGCCCCGTGTTTCTGGCGAGCCTTCAGTCTTGCCGGAAACACGGGTTATGAAGCAGCGGTCTAAAGATCACTGCTCCATAACCTGTTCGCCTGTTCTGAGGCAGCGGACAGACATCGCAAGAACTGCTGGTGCAATGATAAATGCTGAGAGCGTATGCTGTCGGCATTTATCGATGTGCAGCGGATATGCTACGCTATATCGGATCATGTCTGCTCGCACAATGATAATTCGGCCCCTTAGCCTGAATCATGAAAGTTTAAAGGGACAGTAAAGTCATGATTAGACATTCATGATTTAGACAGAGCATACAATTTTAAACAACTTTCCAATTTACTTTAATTTGCTTTCTTCTCTTGTTATCCTTTTCTGAAAGTATTATCTAGGTAAGCTCAGGAGCAGCAAAGAACCTAGGTAACTGAATATTTATATATATATATATATATATATATATATATATATATACCGATTGCCATTGGCTCGCCCATGTGTTCAGTTAGAAACCAGTAGTGCATTGCTGCTCCTTCAACGAATGATACCTAGAGAATGAAGCAAATTTGATAATAGAAGTTAACTGGAAAGTTGTTAAAAATTGTATGTTCTACCTAAATCATGAAAGAAATTTTTTGGGTTTCATGTCCCTTTAATTACGACTTAATTGACACCAAATACCTAAAGTCAATGTTTGTTATGTAAAATTAAAATTATATTTTATATTATATATAATGCTTTCATCCATTACAACTATAACTACAATTATTATTATTATTATCATTTATTTGTATAGCGCCGCCAAATTCCGTAGTGCTGGGTACAATGATAGGAGTATACAATGACAAAGATTTGTGATAAAATACAAAACATAACAAAACTAAACAGATCTAGCACAGGAGGAAGAGGGCCCTGCTCCGGAGAGCTCACAGTCTATAGGTTTAGGGTGCAGAGACATAAGGTTGGGGGTAGCTTATCACATTGGTTGTAGTTGCAGCAGTTCATGTATTAGTTTAGTTAGGATGAGAGATGGAGAGATGGGAAGCCTCTCTGAATAGGTGAGTTTTCAAGGAGCGTCTGAAGCTATACAAGGTTGGAGACAGTCTGATGGAGCGGGGTAGAGAGTTCCAGAGGGCAGAAGCAGCACGTGCGAAGTCTTGGAGGCGGGAGTGGGACGTAGAGATAACAGGAGTGTAGAGACGTAGGTCAGAAATTGATCGAAAAGGACGGGATGGGGAATATTTCACAATGATAGAGGAAATATAGTTGGGAGTTAGACTGTTGAGTGCTTTGTAGGTTAGGGCTAATACTTTAAATTGTATTCTGGAGTGTGTGGGGAATCCAAAGTAGATAGTGTATACAGCACAACTGACAGTGCTTGGTGCAAGGGGTTAACTGCAAATCCCCAAATATAATCCAAATATGCACAGTTCACCAGCACAGTATGGTAAAAAATAAAATCTTTATTAAAGACCCATGTTAAAATAGCAACGTTTCGGGGTTAACCCCTTAGTCATGCCATCTGTTACATATGGTTATTTCATTCCTTTTACATTTTTACTTCTTCGCGCCAAACATTTCCAAAAGTATGCACTTAGCGCCATCTAGTGGCGTCTTATTTTAATTACATCTTCACACTCTTACTTTAAACAATATATATGTAACACTTAAAAACAAAGTATCACCTTAAGTATAATGTACAGCAGCAACAAATACAATTACACAGTATCCTCTTGCTTTCAGTAAAGTCACCTATATTATACCTCATTCTATAGGACTATGTGTATATTAAAGGTAATTAAACCTATAAGAAGGTCATAGAAAACATGAGAGGTCAAAGTCACGATTTAACCCCTTGGGTGCCATGGACTCCATATTAAAAATCCACCACATCTCTCTCTGCTTAAGAAGCTGCTCCCTGTCTGTTCCATTCCTAGGCACCTGTACCTGCTCAATAATTTGCCAGCGTAGCTGCTGATATTATGCCCTTTCTCAATAAAATGTTTAGATAATGGTGCTTCCATATTTTTCCTCCTAATATTACTGCGATGTTGATTCATACGCTCCCTAGCCTTTTGTGTAGTCTCTCCTAAATAAAGTAAAGATCACGGACATTTAATAAGATATATGACATAGGTGCTTTCACAGGTATAGAAGCCTTCAATATTAAATTTTCCCCCACTATGTGGGTGAAAAAAATGTGGTCCTTTGATAATAGAACTACAGGACATACAACCTACGCAGGGGTAACTCCCTCTTCTCTTATTTCCAATGTATGTTTGTTTTAAGCTTTTACTAGGACCCACATCAGATCTCACAAGATGGTCTCTTATATTTTACACACGTCTAAAGGCCATAAGGGGTGGTTCTTGTAATTGTTGAATGTTAGGGTTGCAATCTTTTAAAATGTGCCAATTTTTCCTAATGATTCTGCTAATCCTATCACTGTAAGAGCTGTAATGTTATACAAACACAATTCTGTCTTTTTTGTTTGCATTTTTATCGGTCTTGTATGTGGGATTCTGAATCTCTTTCATCTTTTTCTCTATAAGGCTTGATGGATACCCCCTTTTTTGAAATTTATCTTTCATTTGTTTTAATCTACAGGTCCTATCTCCTTCTTCACTCACAATCCTTTGTACTCTAAGTAGCTGGCTTTTAGGCAGGGAATCTATAAGTCTCCTTGGATGGAAACTGTCAAATTTTAACAAAGTGTTTTTCTCAGTTTCCTTTGTATATAAATCAAATTTTAAACCATTGGCACACTTAGTTACTCTGGTATCCAGGAAAGTTACAGATTCCTCGCTATAGGTGATAGATAGTGAAGTGTAAGTCTCTTACCTCTGAGTTTAGGTCCCTGACAAATCTTTCCAGGGATCCAACGTCGCCCCACCACACGCCAAACACGTCGTCTATGTAACGCCACCAGATTGCTCCATAGTTCTTTAATAATTGGTTCTCATAGACTCTTCTCTCTTCAAACTCATTCATGAACAGGTTAGCCTATGATGGGGCGACGTTGGAGCCCATCGCCGTTCCCTTGACCTGGATGAACCAGTCATCCTGAAAGAGGAAATAATTCCAGAATAAGACTAAGCACAATAATTTTTCCACAAAATCACATTGTTCAGCCGTGTATCGACCACTTACCAGGAGTGTCTTTCTTATGATAGCTATTCCAGTTTCGTGCTTAATGGAGGTATAAAGACTCCTCACGTCCATGGTAAATAGTAGATACCGGCTTGTAGGTAAATCCAACATTTTAGCTCTTTCCAAAAAATGACCTGTGTCCTTCACAAAGCTAGCCATTCTAATGACCTCAGGCTGTAATAATTTATCTAGGAATTTAGAAATATTTGTGAATACAGACTCCACACTGGAGACAATAGGCCTCCCCGGGGCTTATTAAGGTCTTTGTGGACTTTGGGGACAGTGTAGAAGATTGGTGTCCTGGGTTTATCCACATAAAGATATTCTGCCAACTTTTTATCTATGATCCCCATTTTCATGGCTTGATTCCTTTTTTATCTTATGTGCAGGGTTCATGGAAATTTTCTTATAGGTGACTGGATCCTCCAGTTGTGTTCTTATTTCTCCTACATAATAAGTCTTATCCATAATTACAGTGGTCCCTCCTTTGTCCGCCCCTTTTAATATTATATTGCTATTGGTTTTTAATGATTTAAGTGCCAAATTGTCATTCTTGGAAAAATTGACCCTCACTGTTTGATCTATCCTAGCATTACCTTTTATCTTAGTGGTGGTCTGTAACTGTTTGATCTTATTTTCCACTAAGTTAATAAAGGTGTTTACACTATGGTTAGAGATATTAGGGCAAAAAGAACTTTTTTTTTCTGAGGCCCAGATCCTGCAAAGTTAAATTTTTTTTATTGTTATTACAATTATCTCTGACAATTGAATGATTTGCGTCCTCTCTATACCATACTTTTAACTTAATATTCCTAAACAGCCTGTATAGATCCTTAGTTAATTCAAAATTGTCAATGTCTCTAAAAGTCCCTTGTTTAGTAAGCTCAGTTCTTGTTCAGTTAAATCTTGTGACGAGATATTTACCACGGTAGCCTGCGGACCTGCTATTTTTTGTATGTCACTTTTCTTTGAGACTTCCTCACTTGGTCCCTCGCCTGCTGTCACTTCTTCGGTTCTTCTCCTGTGGTGCTTGCGCCCCCCCCGGCGATATCACTTTCGCCACCGCTCTGCTCTAAAGGGCACCCATAAGCGCCCTCCGATGAATGGTTCATTCAGGTCAAGGGAACGGCGATGGGCTCCAATGTCGCCCCATCATACGCCAACCTGTTCATGAATGAGTTTGAAGAGAGAAGAGTCTATGAGAACCAATTATTCAAGAACTATGGAGCAGTCCGGTGGCGTTACATAGATGACGTGTTTGGCGTGTGGTGGGGCGACGTTGGATCCCTGGAAAGATTTGTCAGGGACCTAAACTCAGAGGTTTAGAGACTTACACTTCACTATCTATCACCTATAGCGAGGAATCTGTAACTTTCCTGGATACCAGAGTAACTAAGTGTGCCAATGGTTTAAAATTTGATTTATATACATAGGAAACTGAGAAAAACACTTTGTTAAAATTTGACAGTTTCCATCCAAGGAGACTTATAGATTCCCTGCCTAAAAGCCAGCTACTTAGAGTACAAAGGATTGTGAGTGAAGAAGGAGATAGGACCTGTAGATTAAAACAAATGAAAGATACATTTCTAGAAAGGGGGTATCCATCAAACCTTATAGAGAAAAAGATGAAAGAGATTCAGAATCCCACATATAAGACCGATAAAAATGCAAACAAAAAAGACAGAATTGTGTTTGTATCACAATACAGCTCTTACAGTGATAGGATTAGCAGAATCATTAGGAAAATTGGCACATTTTAAAAGATTGCAACCCTAACATTCAACAATTACAAGAACCACCCCTTATGGCCTTTAGACGTGTGTAAAATATAAGAGACCATCTTGTGAGATCTGATGTGGGTCCTAGTAAAAGCTTAAAACAAACATACATTGGAAATAAGAGAAGAGGGAGTTACCCCTGCTTAGGTTGTATGTCCTGTAGTTCTATTATCAAAGGACCAGATTTTTTTCACCCACAATATTGAAGGCTTCTATACCGGTGAAAGCACCTATGTCATATATCTTATTAAATGTCCGTGATCTTTACTTTATTTAGGAGAGACTACACAAAAGGCTAGGGAGCGTATGAATCAACATCGCAGTAATATTAGGAGGAAAAATATGGAAGCACCATTATCTAAACATTTTATTGAGAAAGGGCATAATATCAGCAGCTATGCTGGCAACTTATTGAGCAGGTACAGGTGCCTAGGAATGGAACAGACAGGGAGCAGCTTCTTAAGCAGAGAGAGATGTGGTGGATTTTTAATATGGAGTCCATGGCACCCAAGGGGTTAAATCGTGACTTTGACCTCTCATGTTTTCTATGACCTTCTTATAGGTTTAATTACCTTTAATATACACATAGTCCAATAGAATGAGGTATAATATAGGTGACTTTACTGAAAGCAAGAGGATACTGTGTAATTGTATTTGTTGCTGCTGTACATTATACTTAAGGTGATACTTTGTTTTTAAGTGTTAGATATATATTGTTTAAAGAGTGTGAAGATATAATTAAAATAAGACGCCACTAGATGGCGCTAAGTGCATACTTTTGGAAATGTTTGGCGCAAAGAAGTAAAGATTTAAAAGGAATGAAATAACCATATGTAACAGATGGCATGACTAAGGTGTTAATCCAGAAACGTTGCTATTTTAACATGGGTCTTTAATAAAGATTTTATTTTTTACCATACTGTGCTGGTGAACTGTGCATATTTGGATTGTATGGGGAGCCAGTGTAGAGACTGGCAGAGCGGAGCATCTGATGTAGATCGTCGACTTAGGTGGATGAGTCTAGCAGAAGCATTCATAATAGATTGGAGGGAGGAGAGGCGGTGTTTTAGAAGGCCATTTAGAAGTAGATTGCAATAATCAATGAGTGACAAAATGAGGGAATGAATAAGTATTTTTGTAGTATTTTGAGTAAGGAAGGGAAGAATTCTGGAAATGTTGCGTAGGTGTGAACGGCAGGATTTGGTAAGCGTTTGTATATGTGGGTTGAATGTGAGTTCTGAGTATAGTGTGACCCCAAGGCAGCGGACCTGGGGTGAGGTGTTGAGAATAGAGTCTCCAACCATCAGAGAAATGTCAGGTGTCGGATGTCTCGAAGAGGGGGGGAATAAGAAGCAGCTCAGTTTTGGACAGATTGAGTTGGAGGTAGTGTGAAGACATCCAAGAGGAAATTACAGAGAGGCAGTCAGAAATCTGGTTGAGTAAAGAGGGAGAGATATCAGGAGAGGAAAGATAGATTTGGGTATCATCAGCATATAGGTGGTACTGGAATCCAAAAGAGGCTATAAGTTTTCCAAGGCAGGATGTATAAAGAGAGAAAAGCAAGGGACCCAAGACAGAGCCTTGCGGTACTCCAACTGAGAGAGGCATAGGATCACAAGATATGTTGTTAAAGGAAACTGAAAACGAGCGGTTTGAAAGATATGATGCAAACCAGGAGAGGGCTGTGTCTCGGATGCCAAATGAATGTAGTATTTTTAGGAGGAGAGGATGGTCAACTGTGTCAAAAGCTGCGGAAAGGTCAAGAATTAGTAAGGAGTAATGGCCTTTTGCTTTAGCTGATAACAGATCATTTGTTACTTTAGCAAGAGCGGTTTCTGTTGAGTGTTTAGGGCGGAAACCAGATTGTAGTGGATCAAGTAAGGAGTTAGTTGTGAGAAATTGAGTTAGCCGATTATAGACCAGTTGTTCCAATAATTTTGAAGCAAAGGGAAGTAAGGAGACCGGTCGATAGTTAGAAGGTGTGGAGGGGTCAAGCGAGGGCTTTTTTAGGATTGGTATGATTGACGCATGCTTGAATGTGTCCGGAAATGTGCCAGCAGTGAGAGATTGGTTAAAGAGATGAGTTAGGGTAGGGGTTAGTGAAGCAGAGAGAGAGGGAATAAGTCGTGAAGGAATAGGGCCAAGTGGGCAGGTTGTGAGATGAGCCAAGGATAGGAGTGCAGAGACTTCTTCCTCTGTTACAGGAGGGAAGTAGCATAGATTTTTGTTAATGGAAGGGGTGGGTAGGATCGCTGGGTTTGCAGGGTGCGAGGTGCAGATCTTTTTTCTAATGGTGTCAATTTTATTTTTGAAGTGATCAGCAATAATTTGAGCAGTGAGGTTGGTAGTGGGCAGGGGAGCAGGTGGACGTAGAAGGGAGTTAATGGTTGAGAACAGTTTTCTGGGGTTGGATGCGTGAGACACAAGGGAGGAGAAATAGACTTGTTTGGCCAGGCTGAGCGCAGAGTTGTAGGACTTAAGGGTGAATTTATAATGTTGGAAATCAGCACAGGTGCGTGATTTCCACCACTGCCGTTCAGCAGCCCGTGAGCATCGCTGAAGATATCTGGTTTGTTTAGTGTGCCACGGTTGCCGTCGAGTGATTAATGTACGTCGAAGAGTGGAGGGTGCAGTTTTGTCAAGTGTTGATTTTAGTGCCGAATTATACTGTAGAGTCACAAGGTTTGGACAAGAGAGGGATGAAATGTCAGAGAGCAGAGGACTCAGTTGAGTGGAAAAGTCTGTGAGATCCAAGTCATTTAAATTCCTGTGAGGTAGCAGTTTTTTGGGGGCTTGCAAAGATGTAGCAGGTAGAGTAAGAGAGAAAGTTAATAGATGGTGGTCAGAGAGAGGAAAGGGGAAGCTAAGGGAATTGGAAACAGAGATTTGTGAAGAACAGGTCTATGGAGTTGCCTTCACAGTGTGTTGGAGATGTTGTCCACTGGGACAAGTCTAAAGAGGTGGTAAGGGATAGAAGTTTAGAGGCAGCAGGCATGTTAGGGGACTTCAAAATACCCCTTGAAAAGCCTAAGATGAGAGAAGGGACATTAGAAGAGAGAATATGTGGAAGCCATGCTTCAAAGTGGTCTAGAAATTGTGATGCTGGGCCAGGGGGCCGATAGATAACTGCAACACGAAGAGCTATAGGGTAGAAGAGGTGGATAGCGTGAACTTCAAAAGATGAGAAGGAAAGAGAGGGGGGTGAAGGAATGCAGTGAAAGGTACTGTGTGGAGACAGGAGAATTCCTACTCCTACTCCTTGTTTGTCTCCAGTCCTGGTAGTGTAACTGAAGTGCAGGCCGCCATAGGACAGAGAGGCTATAGCAGTTGTGTTAGAGGAGGAAAGCCAAGTTTCAGTGAGGGCTAACAGGTTAAGTGAACGTGAAATAAATAGGTTGTGAATAGATGTAAGCTTATTGCATACCGAGCGTGCATTCCAAAGGGCCCACGAGAATTGGGGTGTACTAATAGAGGTGCCGTTAATGAGGTTTAGAGGGTTACGTGGGCAAGGTGTATGAGGTGTCATTTGGGGTAGTGATCTGAGGGAAGCAGAGGGTGGACCTGGGTTAGGTGAGACATCTCCAGCTACAAGAAGAAGAAAGATGGTGAGTGAAAGGAGATGAGAATGTGTCTTATGTGAGTGTTTACATTTAGGATCAGTGAAGCATGGCTGGCTGAGGGATGTGAGATAGGAATAGAGTTCATGTGGTTTGTAGAGGGGGGAAGGTATAAGAGAAGGATAAATATGAATGTTCTGAGTGCTGTTTGTGAATGGAAGAGCTGTGACTTTAAGGAGAAGGGAGGAAAAGGTTAATGCAGACATTAGAAAGTGTAGCATGTTTGCATTTAATAGTGGGAATTTGAAAAGTACTTATCTCTGTTGTCCACTTCTTTGTCTAACTCCGTTGTTATAACTCTCTCTTCACTTATGAACTAGCACACTTAACTCCGTTGTTATAACTCTCTCTACACTTATGAACTAGCACACTTAACTCTGTTGTTATAACTCTCTCTACACTTATGAACTAGCTCACTTAACTCAGTTGTTATAACTCTCTCTACACTTATTAACTAGCACACTTAACTCCGTTGTTATAACTCTTTCTACACTTATGAACTAGCACACTTAGAGAACTACACACATGCAGTGCTGCACTGATCTAGCAAGCTAAGCTTGATGGAACAAGCTGGGGTAATAACAGTCACATGATCCTAATTAGCAAAGGTCATAAATTAGAGCAGGATCAAACAAGGCATAAGCAAACATTGCAGATGGCACCTTTCTTATCAAACTGGAAGACACAGAAAAGAAAGCTTTTTTTTTTTAAGGTAATACAGACATACCAGAGATAGAGTTTTGTAGGGGGAATAAGCAGTTATAATATGTGTTGCAGGGTTACAATGGAGTCCTTATGCACATACCAGAGATAGATAGAGATTTGTAGGGGGAATAAGCAGTTATAATATGTCTTGCAGGGTTAAAATGGAGTCCTTATGCACATACCAGAGATAGATAAAGATTTGTAAGGGGAATAAGCAGTTATAATATGTGTTGCAGGGTTAAAATGGAGTCCTTATGCACATACCAGAGATAGATAGAAATTTGTAGGGGGAATAGGCAGTTATAATATGTGTTGCAGGGTTAAAATGGAGTCCTTATGCACATACCAGAGATATATAGAGATTTGTAGGGGGAATAAGCAGTTATAATATGTGTTGCAGGGTTAAAATGGAGTCCTTATGCACATACCAGAGATATATAGAGATTTGTAGGGGGAATAAGCAGTTGTAATATGTGTTGCAGGGTTAAAATGGAGTCCTTATGCACATACCAGAGATATATAGAGATTTATAGGGGGAATAAGCAGTTATAATATGTGTTGCAGGGTTAAAATGGAGTCCTTATGCACATACCAGAGACAGATAGAGATTTGTAGGGGAAATAAGCAGTTATAATATGTGTTGCAGGGTTAAAATGGAGTCCTTATGCACATACCAGAGATAGATAAAGATTTGTAGGGGGAATAAGCAGTTATAATATGTGTTGCAGGGTTAAAATGGAGTCCTTATGCACATACCAGAGATAGATAAAGATTTGTAGGGGGAATAAGCAGTTATAATATGTGTTGCAGGGTTAAAATGGAGTCCTTATGCACATACCAGAGATAAATAGAAATTTGTAGGGGGAATAAGCAGTTATAATATGTGTTGCAGGGTTAAAATGGAGTTCTTATGCACATACCAGAGATAGATAGAAATTTGCAGACATTAGAAAGTGTAGCATGTTTGCATTTAATTGTGGGAATTTGAAAAGTACTTATCTCTGTTGTCCACTACTTTGTCTAACTCCGTTGTTATAACTCTCTCTTCACTTATGAACTAGCACACTTAACTCCGTTGTTATAACTCTCTCTACACTTATGAACTAGCACACTTAACTCTGTTGTTATAACTCTCTCTACACTTATGAACTAGCTCACTTAACTCAGTTGTTATAACTCTCTCTACACTTATGAACTAGCACACTTAACTCCGTTGTTATAACTCTTTCTACACTTATGAACTAGCACACTTAGAGAACTACACACATGCAGTGCTGCACTGATCTAGCAAGCTAAGCTTGATGGAACAAGCTGGGGTAATAACAGTCACATGATCCTAATTAGCAAAGGTCATAAATTAGAGCAGGATCAAACAAGGCATAAGCAAACATTGCAGATGGCACCTTTCTTATCAAACTGGAAGACACAGAAAAGAAAGCTTTTTTTTTTAAGGTAATACAGACATACCAGAGATAGAGTTTTTTAGGGGGAATAAGCAGTTATAATATGTGTTGCAGGGTTACAATGGAGTCCTTATGCACATACCAGAGATAGATAGAGATTTGTAGGGGGAATAAGCAGTTATAATATGTGTTGCAGGGTTAAAATGGAGTCCTTATGCACATACCAGAGATAGATAAAGATTTGTAGGGGGAATAAGCAGTTATAATATGTGTTGCAGGGTTAAAATGGAGTCCTTATGCACATACCAGAGATAGATAGAGATTTGTAGGGGGAATAAGCAGTTATAATATGTGTTGCAGGGTTAAAATGGAGTCCTTATGCACATACCAGAGATATATAGAGATTCGTAGGGGGAATAAGCAGTTATAATATGTGTTGCAGGGTTAAAATGGAGTCCTTATGCACATACCAGAGATATATAGAGATTTGTAGGGGGAATAAGCAGTTGTAATATGTGTTGCAGGGTTAAAATGGAGTCCTTATGCACATACCAGAGATATATAGAGATTTGTAGGGGGAATAAGCAGTTATAATATGTGTTGCAGGGTTAAAATGGAGTCCTTATGCACATACCAGAGACAGATAGAGATTTGTAGGGGAAATAAGCAGTTATAATATGTGTTGCAGGGTTAAAATGGAGTCCTTATGCACATACCAGAGATAGATAAAGATTTGTAGGGGGAATAAGCAGTTATAATATGTGTTGCAGGGTTAAAATGGAGTCCTTATGCACATACCAGAGATAAATAGAAATTTGTACGGGGAATAAGCAGTTATAATATGTGTTGCAGGGTTAAAATGGAGTTCTTATGCACATACCAGAGATAGATAAAGATTTGTAGGGGGAATAAGCAGTTATAATATGTGTTGCAGGGTTAAAATGGAGTCCTTATGCACATACCAGAGATAGATAAAGATTTGTAGGGGGAATAAGCAGTTATAATATGTGTTGCAGGGTTAAAATGGAGTCCTTATGCACATACCAGAGATAAATAGAAATTTGTACGGGGAATAAGCAGTTATAATATGTGTTGCAGGGTTAAAATGGAGTTCTTATGCACATACCAGAGATAGATAGAAATTTGCAGACATTAGAAAGTGTAGCATGTTTGCATTTAATTGTGGGAATTTGAAAAGTACTTATCTCTGTTGTCCACTACTTTGTCTAACTCCGTTGTTATAACTCTCTCTTCACTTTTGAACTAGCACACTTAACTCCATTGTTATAACTCTCTCTACACTTATGAACTAGCACACTTAACTCTGTTGTTATAACTCTCTCTACACTTATGAACTAGCTCACTTAACTCAGTTGTTATAACTCTCTCTACACTTATGAACTAGCACACTTAACTCCGTTGTTATAACTCTTTCTACACTTATGAACTAGCACACTTAGAGAACTACACACATGCAGTGCTGCACTGATCTAGCAAGCTAAGCTTGATGGAACAAGCTGGGGTAATAACAGTCACATGATCCTAATTAGCAAAGGTCATAAATTAGAGCAGGATCAAACAAGGCATAAGCAAACATTGCAGATGGCACCTTTCTTATCAAACTGGAAGACACAGAAAAGAAAGCTTTTTTTTTTAAGGTAATACAGACATACCAGAGATAGAGTTTGTAGTGGGAATAAGCAGTTATAATATGTGTTGCAGGGTTACAATGGAGTCCTTATGCACATACCAGAGATAGATAGAGATTTGTAGGGGGAATAAGCAGTTATAATATGTGTTGCAGGGTTAAAATGGAGTCCTTATGCACATACCAGAGATAGATAAAGATTTGTAAGGAGAATAAGCAGTTATAATATGTGTTGCAGGGTTAAAATGGAGTCCTTATGCACATACCAGAGATAGATAAAGATTTGTAGGGGGAATAAGCAGTTATAATATGTGTTGCAGGGTTAAAATGGAGTCCTTATGCACATACCAGAGATAGATAGAAATTTGTAGGGGGAATAAGCAGTTATAATATGTGTTGCAGGGTTAAAATGGAGTCCTTATGCACATACCAGAGATATATAGAGATTTGTAGGGGGAATAAGCAGTTATAATATGTGTTGCAGGGTTAAAATGGAGTCCTTATGCACATACCCGAGATATATAGAGATTTTTTAGGGGGAATAAGCAGTTATAATATGTGTTGCAGGGTTAAAATGGAGTCCTTATGCACATACCAGAGATATATAGAGATTTGTAGGGGGAATAAGCAGTTATAATATGTGTTGCAGGGTTAAAATGGAGTCCTTATGCACATACCAGAGATAGATAGAGATTTGTAGGGGAAATAAGCAGTTATAATATGTGTTGCAGGGTTAAAATGGAGTCCTTATGCACATACCAGAGATAGATAAAGATTTGTAGGGGGAATAAGCAGTTATAATATGTGTTGCAGGGTTAAAATGGAGTCCTTATGCACATACCAGAGATAGATAAAGATTTGTAGGGGGAATAAGCAGTTATAATATGTGTTGCAGGGTTAAAATGGAGTCCTTATGCACATACTAGAGATAGATAAGAATTTGTAGGGGGAATAAGCAGTTATAATATGTGTTGCAGGGTTAGAATGGAGTCCTTATGCACATACCTAGTGAGAGAGGAGAGAAAGCAGTGTAAGCAGGATTAAAAAGATTAAAAAGTTCCAATTATGTTCCAATTATATATCAGTCGCTTTTCTATATTGTTAATATCCATATATAATATATATATATATAATAACTCTGTTGTTATAACTCTCTCTCTTTGCATTTAATTGTGGGAATTTGAAAGTACTTATCTCTGTTGTCCACTACTTTGTCTAACTCCGTTGTTATAACTCTCTCTTCACTTATGAACTAGCACACTTAACTCCGTTGTTATAACTCTCTCTACACTTATGAACTAGCACACTTAACTCTGTTGTTATAACTCTCTCTACACTTATGAACTAGCTCACTTAACTCAGTTGTTATAACTCTCTCTACACTTATGAACTAGCACACTTAACTCGTTGTTATAACTCTTTCTACACTTATGAACTAGCACACTTAGAGAACTACACACATGCAGTGCTGCACTGATCTAGAAAGCTAAGCTTGAATGGAACAAGCTGGGGTAATAACAGTCACATGATCCTAATTAGCAAAGGTCATAAATTAGAGCAGGATCAATCAAGGCATAAGCAAACATTGCAGATGGCACCTTTCTTATCAAACTGGAAGGACACAGAAAAGAAAGCTTTTTTTTTTTTTAAGGTAATACAGACATACCAGAGATAGAGATTTGTAGGGGGAATAAGCAGTTATAATATGTGTTGCAGGGTTAAAATGGAGTCCTTATGCACATACCAGAGATAGATAGAGATTTGTAGGGGGAATAAGCAGTTATAATATGTGTTGCAGGGTTAAAATGGAGTCCTTATGCACATACCAGAGATAGATAGAGATTTGTAGGGGGAATAAGCAGTTATAATATGTGTTGCAGGGTTAAAATGGAGTCCTTATGCACATACCAGAGATATATAGAGATTTGTAGGGGGAATAAGCAGTTATAATATGTGTTGCAGGGTTAAAATGGAGTCCTTATGCACATACCAGAGATAGATATGTGTTGCAGGGTTAAAATGGAGTCCTTATGCACATACCAGAGATATATAGAGATTTGTAGGGGGAATAAGCAGTTATAATATGTGTTGCAGGGTTAAAATGGAGTCCTTATGCACATACCAGAGATAGATAGAGATTTGTAGGGGGAATAAGCAGTTATAATATGTGTTGCAGGGTTAAAATGGAGTCCTTATGCACATACCAGAGATAGATAAGATTTGTAGGGGGAATAAGCAGTTATAATATGTGTTGCAGGGTTAAAATGGAGTCCTTATGCACATACCAGAGATAAATAGAAATTTGTAGGGGGAATAAGCAGTTATAATATGTGTTGCAGGGTTAAAATGGAGTCCTTATGCACATACCAGAGACAGATAAAGATTTGTAGGGGGAATAAGCCGTTATAATATGTGTTGCAGGGTTAAAATGGAGTCCTTATGCACATACCAGAGATATATAGAGATTTGTAGGGGGAATAAGCAGTTATAATATGTGTTGCAGGGTTAAAATTGAGTCCTTATGCACATACCAGAGATATATAGAGATTTGTAGGGGGAATAAGCAGTTATAATATGTGTTGCAGGGTTAGAATGGAGTCCTTATGCACATACCTAGTGAGAGAGGAGAGACAGCAGTGTAAGCAGGATTAAAAAGATTAAAAAGTTCCAATTATGTTCCAATTATATACCAGTCGCTGTTCTATATTGTTAATATCCATATATAATATATATATATAATAACTCTGTTGTTATAACTCTCTCTACACTTATGAACTAGCACACTTAGAGAACTACACACATGCAGTGCTGCACTGATCAACTATAGTAGTGTACACAATGTGCCATTAAATGCATCATTTAATAAATACAGTTGAAGGATACACTAATAATGTGTTTTTAAGGTAATACAGACATACCAGAGATAGAGTTTTGTAGGGGGAATAAGCAGTTATAATATGTGTTGCAGGGTTACAATGGAGTCCTTATGCACATACCAGAGATAGATAGAGATTTGTAGGGGGAATAAGCAGTTATAATATGTGTTGCAGGGTTAAAATGGAGTCCTTATGCACATACCAGAGATAGATAAAGATTTGTAAGGAGAATAAGCAGTTATAATATGTGTTGCAGGGTTAAAATGGAGTCCTTATGCACATACCAGAGATAGATAAAGATTTGTAGGGGGAATAAGCAGTTATAA
Source organism: Bombina bombina (assembly GCF_027579735.1). Classification (NCBI taxonomy): domain Eukaryota; kingdom Metazoa; phylum Chordata; class Amphibia; order Anura; family Bombinatoridae; genus Bombina; species Bombina bombina. The sequence goes on along the minus strand of NC_069505.1, from coordinate 134,250,041 downwards.
TATGTGCTGCAGGGTTAAAATGGAGTCCTTATGCACATACCAGAGATAGATAGAAATTTGTAGGGGGAATAAGCAGTTATAATATGTGTTGCAGGGTTAAAATGGAGTCCTTATGCACATACCAGAGATATATAGAGATTTGTAGGGGGAATAAGCAGTTATAATATGTGTTGCAGGGTTAAAATGGAGTCCTTATGCACATACCAGAGATATATAGAGATTTGTAGGGGGAATAAGCAGTTATAATATGTGTTGCAGGGTTAAAATGGAGTCCTTATGCACATACCAGAGATATATAGAGATTTGTAGGGGGAATAAGCAGTTATAATATGTGTTGCAGGGTTAAAATGGAGTCCTTATGCACATACCAGAGATAGATAGAGATTTGTAGGGGAAATAAGCAGTTATAATATGTGTTGCAGGGTTAAAATGGAGTCCTTATGCACATACCAGAGATAGATAAAGATTTGTAGGGGGAATAAGCAGTTATAATATGTGTTGCAGGGTTAAAATGGAGTCCTTATGCACATACCAGAGATAGATAAAGATTTGTAGGGGGAATAAGCAGTTATAATATGTGTTGCAGGGTTAAAATGGAGTCCTTATGCACATACTAGAGATAGATAAAGATTTGTAGGGGGAATAAGCAGTTATAATATGTGTTGCAGGGTTAAAATGGAGTCCGTATGCACATACCAGAGATAAATAGAAATTTGTAGGGGGAATAAGCAGTTATAATATGTGTTGCAGGGTTAAAATTGAGTCCTTATGCACATACCAGAGACAGATAAAGATTTGTAGGGGGAATAAGCCGTTATAATATGTGTTGCAGGGTTAAAATGGAGTCCTTATGCACATACCAGAGATATATAGAGATTTGTAGGGGGAATAAGCAGTTATAATATGTGTTGCAGGGTTAAAATTGAGTCCTTATGCACATACCAGAGATATATAGAGATTTGTAGGGGGAATAAGCAGTTATAATATGTGTTGCAGGGTTAGAATGGAGTCCTTATGCACATACCTAGTGAGAGAGGAGAGACAGCAGTGTAAGCAGGATTAAAAAGATTAAAAAGTTCCAATTATGTTCCAATTATATACCAGTCGCTGTTCTATATTGTTAATATCCATATATAATATATATATATAATAACTCTGTTGTTATAACTCTCTCTACACTTATGAACTAGCACACTTAGAGAACTACACACATGCAGTGCTGCACTGATCAACTATAGTAGTGTACACAATGTGCCATTAAATGCATCATTTAATAAATACAGTTGAAGGATACACTAATAATGTGTTTTTATAGTTACTATGTTTAACTTACTGCACATACATAAATAGTGAAGTAACATTAGGAAATAAGATTCTGAAGCTTGTCGGTTAGCAGTCTTATTAAACCTTCATGCTAAGATCGGACCTCTTTAGTTTCTGTAAATTATGGAGTCCAGCCATTCATGTGTCCTTGGAAATCAGAGTAAATTGAATGGGCTGGTGGCTATTTAAATGCTTGCTCTTTCTTCTTTGTATCGGATAGAGCTGTTGTGCTGCTGATAGAATGGTGTGAATTTTTGTTGTTGCCTTGACAACAGATATTGTTCCTTGCATTCTATGATGCACTAGAGGCATGAAATAGGCTCATAAGATGTTCCACTACAAACCAAGATCTGTCATTTGTGACATTAAGTTACCCATATGTGTGTGTTAGAAGATAACTATTCTTTTACTTTCCCAGCAAACCTGTGCTATTTTAGGAAAGCACATCAACAAGTGCTAATTTCACATTCCTATCGTGCATATCGAGCAGCAGAAATTAAAAAAAAAAATCTGTGCATGACAACAGCTAAAGTTAAAAGTGATATAGCAACAAATCTATGAGACATATCACATAAAGGCCTTTGTTTCCCCTAGGACAACGTAAGTAAAATAATAAAATATGTTTTCCCACCTTTGCAACCAGGAACTTAAAGTTGCCATCTACATCCACAAAATGCCCTGCTGTCTCGGACGCTGACAACAGAGCAATTGCTATTATATCCAAGGCAAGCAACAGCTAAGGGGGAATGATTGAAACTAGGCCAGATGTAAAAATCTACAAATTACAAATCCACCATAGACTAGTGATGCATAAGAATATCTACTTCAGATAGGGGCATTGTCATAGACGTAAGGTCTGTAGCATATGAAGATTACATTGTTTCACAATGAAAATCAGTTATATAAGAATTTTACTATAGTAAAGATCACACTCCTCACCATATTGTTATCCAGTGAAACTTTACAAAGCACTATTTAGTATCTGGAATACCACATATATAATAGATACAATAAGTTTTTAACTTTAAAATACAAATATACCAAATATATTAGTAGAACTTGCCTTAAGATTGCAGGAGGACAACCTTATGAAAACTAATAGTAATGACTGCTAAATACTAAAGTTAAACTGTAACATAAATTACCTACCTACCTAGTAGGAAAAACTATAGCAGGCTTACAATCGTATGTTCCCTAAGTAAGTTAGAAGTAAAGGAAGCAAACATAAAATGAATAACAATAAATAAGTAAACCCCACAGTATAAACAATAGAAGGTGACAGAGTCTATTATCTATTAGTCAGAAAACATAATAGATAACATTGGGACTGAGTTACAGGAATATGGAGACTTTGTGGATCCTCGTATATCTGGACAGTCAGCCTTCATAAGAGGTTTAAAAGCCTTAAAAGAAAAGGCACAATGTGGATAAAGTACTAGTAGAGGGCATAAAAATGTTAATCTTGAATCAGGGCAGCTTCCCAGATAAAAGGCTATCTCCATCCACTCAGATAGTAAACAAAGTCAGCCCACTCCGGTTCTGCTGTGTCCCTCAAAGTCACAAAGCACCTAACCAGCCGTCAATTGATACCAGATAACCTCAAACCTGCACGCACAAAAGTAATTTGCCCTTCTTGATGCAGCCACATGGAGCAAGATGTCAGCACTGTTTTTAGAGCAGGCACCGGTACTTCTGTGAAGGAGACTTTGTCTGGTAAGGTGCAGTATATCCATACTTGTGTGAATACCATGAGCCTGTAAGTCACATCTCTGCAGGGCATCGGCACCTCCCGTCTTCTCTTCCTGCACAACCCCGACTCGGTCCGATATGACAAAACCTCTTGCATAATTTTTACCCACTGTAGATCACGTGCGTCAGTGATCTCACCCGTGCCGATTAATGGGGCAGCTCTTTTCACAACCACACTGCGGCAAAGTGCTGTGAGACTGTCTATCCTTTGAGAAATTATATGCTCAAAGTACTCCATGAAACTGTGCAAGATCATGTACAGGTCCTCCATGCTGACATGTAAAGTTGCAGTAGAGTACATGATACTGCTCTACCCCGGGCTGCGGAGGAGGAGGTTGTTGACAAGTAGGCCGCCTCCTCTAACATCAGCGGTCCAGTCCAGAGAACTGCCAATGTCACTCTGCCAAAACTTAGATCATCAGAATCAGCTCACACTTCTTTATCTAGATCCAGTAGAGTCAGTTGAAGCTTGAAATAGTAGATAATCTGCAAAATATCTTTTTTATTTTTTTAATATATATTCTTTTTATTGGATATAATTTCAAACAATTACAAAACAGTCAAGACATGTTACAAGTCTTAGGAAAATTTGTTACAAAACATGACAGTATAGGCCAAGACTTTCAAATATCCATAGCAACCTTAGGCGGTATATATCTTCACATCAGAGCTATGACCCTGGTAAGTCCAAGATAATAAATTGAAGTGAAAAAGGCCTTGAAGGGACATTACCAACCTGGCTCTTTATCTCCTTAGCAGTGACCAGATTTGCGACCGATCGTGGCCACTGCCCGGACACGCCCCAGGTAGTTTTTATTTTAAAAGTAATATGTTTTTATTTAATTTTACAGGTAAGTTTTTTTTTGTACAGGTAAGTTGCTTTTTTTAAGGTAGTTAGGATTTTTTTTAGTTAATTTAGGGCTATTTTAATTTGGGTTGTTAGGGGTTTAGATGTTAATTTATAACTTTGCATTGTGGGGGGATGGCAGTTTAAGGGTTAATAGTATTATTTAGTGTTTGCGATGTGGGGGGGGTTTAGGGGTTAATAGTGTACTTTATGAGTGTACTTTGTAATGTATTTTTGTTGTGTTTTGTGCAACTTTTTATTTTTGGAACCCAGTTTACCACAGCGCTAAGGATTGAAGCGTAAAAGGACGTAACAAATTTCTCCATAAATTGTAAATAATAATAATAGCCACCAATCCGCAAATGCTTCCCAGGTGCTGAACCAAACATGGACCGGCTCGTAAGCTTACATTCCTGTATTTTTCAAATAAAGATACCAAGAAAATGAAGAAAAATTGATAATAGGATTAAATTAGAAAGTTCCTTAAAATTGCATGCTCTATCTGAATTATTAAAGAAAAAAAATTGGGTTCAGTGTCCCTTTAATTTTCAAGACAATGTGCAGATGTTGTCTTATTACAGGAAAAAAAACAACTAGGGGCCCCATCCGATATGCAGCGTCGCCCGCAAAGCCGTAGACGCAGTTTTTTGCGCATTTTTGGTATCCTATATACAGCGCCGCATATAAATGCGGCACGTATATTTCACCCGTCGGACGTAGTTTTTTTACCCATAGGCTAACATATAAAAGACGCGCAATTTGGTATCCAATATCCAGCGCAAGGACTTACGTGGCGAAAATGGAGAAATCTTACTCCATTTTCACCTCACCATAAAATGCAGCCGTAGCAAGCCTTGCGCTGAGTATTGGAGCCCCGTAACTCCCTAAAATGCCTTCCAAAAAAAAACTTAACACCTAACGCATGCGCAATGTCTATCTACCTGTCAACCGCAATCCTCCACCGCAATACCTAATAAAGTGTATAAACCCCTAAACCGCCGCTCCCTGAGCCCACCGCCACCTACATTATATGTATTAACCCCTAAACCGCCGCTCCAGGACCCCGCCGCACCTAAATAAAGTGTTTAACCACTAAACCGCCGCTCCCGGACCCCGCCGCCATCTACATTAAATTTATTAACCCCTAATCTGACCCCCCTGCACTGCCGCCACCTACATTAAATTTATTAACCCCTAATCTTCCGCCCCCAACGTCGCCGCCACTATATTAAATTTATTAACCCCTAAACCTAAGTCTAACCCTAACACCCCCCTAACTTAATTATTATTTAAATAAATCTAAATAATATAACTATTATTAACTAAATTATTCATATTTAAAACTAAATACTTACCTATAAAATAAACCCTAAGATAGCTACAATATAATTAATAATTATATTGTAGCTATTTTAGGATTTATTTTTATTTTACAGGCAACTTTGTATTTATCTTAACTAGGTACAATAGCTATTAAATAGTTAATAACTATTTAATAGCTACCTAGTTAAAATAATCACAAAATTACCTGTAAAATAAATCCTAACCTAAGTTACAAATACACCTAACACTACACTATCAATAAATAAATTAAATTAATTAACTACAATTAGCTAAAATAAAATACAATTAAATTAAACTATAGTACAAAACCCCCCCACTAAATTACAAAAAATAAAAAATTACAAGAAGTTTAAACTAATTATACCTAATCTAAGCCCCCTAATAAAATAAAAAAGCCCCCCAAAATAATAAAATGCCCTACCCTATACTAAATTACAAATAGCCCTTAAAAGGGCCTTTTGCGGGGCATTGCCCCAAAGTAATCAGCTCTTTTACCTGTAAAAAAAAAAGAACAATGCCCCCCCAACATTACAACCCACAACCCACACACCCCTACTCTAAAATCCACCCGATCCCCCCTTAAAAAAACCTAACACTACCCCATTGAAGATCACCCTCCCTTGAGCCGTCTTCACCCAGCCGGGCCGAAGTCTTCATCGGATCCGGGCACAAGTGGTCCTCCAGCCGGGCAGAAGTCTTCATCCGATCGGGGCAGAAGAGGTCCTCCATCTGGCAGAAATCTTCATCCAAGCGGCATCTTCTATCTTCATCCTTCCGGCGAGGAGCGGCTCCATCTTGAAGACATCCGACGTGGAGCATCCTTCCTGCACGACGACTACCCGACGAATGGCTGGTCCTTTAAATGACGTCATCCAAGATGGCGTCCCTCAAATTCCGATTGGCTGATAGGATTCTATCAGCCAATCAAAATTAAAGTAGGAAAAATCCGATTGGTTGATTTAATCAGCCAATCGGATTGAACTTCAATCCGATTGGCTGATTGGATCAGCCAATAGAATTTACCTTGCATTGACGCCGAAACATGTCAGCTGTACGAGCTGACTCCTACTAGGGGAATAACACCCTTATCCTGTTGTTTTAAACTATTTTGGATTAATAAAGAGTTTTTGTTTTAAACATTTGTACCGGTGCTCCGCTACACTTTGTGCTGATAAATTATTAGCTAACCTGAAGAAGCAAGATAGAGGTAAGAATATTATAGAGGCAATAAAGGTACAAGATGTAAGATTAACCCAAAGTGAGGATATTAAAGGAATAGCCTACTCAAAAATAAACTTTCATGATTCAGATAGAGCATGCAATTTTAAGCAACTTTCTAATTTACTCCTATTATCAATTTTTCTTCGTTGTCTTGGTATCTTTATTTAAAACAGCTGGAAAGTAAGCTGAGGAGCCGGCCCATTTTTGGTTCAGAACATGGGTAGCACTTGCTGATTGGAAGGCTACATTTAGATACCAATTAGCAAGCACTACCCAGGTGCTGAACCAAAAATGGGCCGGCTTCTAAGCTTACATTCCAGCTTTTTAAAATTAAGATAGCAAGAGAATGAAGAAAAATTGATAATAGGAGTAAATTAGAAAGTTGCTTAAAATTGCATCCTCTATCTTAATCATGAAAGTTTTATTTTGACTAGACTATCCCTTTAAGTTGGAGTTCACTAAATATTTCAAGAATATATATAGGGATAAAAAAATATCTGAAAAGAATAAAGAATAATTTTGGGCAAACTGTAAATTGCCTCAGATTTTGTCTGAGAATTTAGTTGAACTGAACAAACCTATATTAGATGAAGAAATTATTAAGGCTATTGACAGGACATCTCTTAATAAAGACGTCCCAGCAAATTCACCCTAAGGTCAGACCATGCAATGCTCAGATAAATTGCATAAAACCCAAGAGTTACATCTTAGAGTCTACAGGCCTCAGTTAGTATGTTAATGGTATAGAAATGTTTGCTAAATTGCATGAAAATAAAATAAATGATTTGATACATTAATATTTACAGTTTTAAATCCACTTACTTATATTTAAAAATGAAGCTTCTAAATATATATATTTTGTACTTCCCCCCCCCCCCCAATAAACTGCTCCGACGACTGCCCATAAAAGAAGGATAAAGCATAGTCCAATTGTGCTGCAGCATTGCACATGTAATTTGAATATTTATAATGTACTATCTCGCTGAAGATCGCATGCGCAGTACACTGTAAGGGCAATTGCATGCGCGCTTGATACTAAATGACCCGGACGCCATCTTTACTGTTCTTTCATATGACATAAGCGAGATTGTAAGCAATAGCTAAGTGAATGTTACATACTTACTATTGCTTACAATACGTCTCCGTCCACATCCAGCACTTGATTAGGAGAGAGGACAGAGGGAAACAGATATGCACATGCGTTAACCAGACAACTATTTGAATGTGCATGCGAACCGCCATGATGTTTCTACCTAGGTAGAACATCATTATAGGGCCCGCATAATGAGGACAATCGTGGGTTTGGCGAATTTGCATTTTGGAGTACAAATTGCAGGACAATTACCATAAACATTTAATAGGTACCAATTGCAAATATCTTTTATATATAATGAGGTTTTAAAACAAGTTCAAATCATTTTTGAGTTTACTATCCCTTTAAATGTTAAAGTTCATGACAGAACAATTAGAAAAAGACTAAACAAGTATGGTTTGTATGGAAGAGTAGCTAGGAGAAAGGCTCTTCTCATTAAAAAGAATATGGCAGCACAGCTTAGGTTTGCAAAGTTGCTTCTGAACAATCCACAAGACTTCTGGAACAATGTCATTTGGACAGACAAGACCAAAGTGGAGATATTTGGCCATAATGCACAGCGCCACGTTTGGCAAAAACAAAACACAGCATATCAGCACAAACACCTCATACTAACTGTCAAGCACGGTAGTGGAGGCATAATAATTATGACTTGTTTTGCAACCACAGGACCTGGACAGCTTGCATTCATTGAGTCAACCACAAACTCTGTATGCAAAAGTATTATAGAGTCACATGTGAGGCTATCTGTCCAACATCTAAAGCTTGGCCGAAATTGGGTCAGCAACGGGACAATGATTCCAAGCACACCAGCACATATTGGCTTTATTTTTGTTAAATAAATCATGATACTGTGTAATATGTCGTGTATTGTTGTTCATCTAAGGTTGTATTTACCTCATTTTAAAGGGACACTGAACCCAATTTTCTTTCTTTCATGATTCAGATAGAGCATGCAATTTTTTTTTTTTTTTATAAATCATTTTTATTATATTCAACAGATTATACATTTTCCACATGATTTCAGGAGAAAGAAAAAAAAAAAAAAGCAAAGAAAAAAAAGGAATAAACAAATAGAGGCTCAACATCAATCAGCACTCCACAAAGGAGAAAAAGAAAAGCCCCCCAATATTTTATAGACTCTTTCTGCCTATATTAATTGAGTTCCATTCTGTCATTTCTTAATCTTATCATTTTTCTGTTGAATATATTTTTTCTCTCTTTTTCTTCCCCCCCCTTTCCCCAACTTTCTGTATACGGTCAAAAAACAGCAAAACACGACCGGGGAATGAACCAACAGCGTTCCTTCCCTCTGCTCCTTCCCCTTGCAGTATGTATATATACTATCAAGACACCCACAAAGAAGAAAAAAAAAAAAGAAGAAAAAAAAAAAAAAAGGGGAGAGGGGAGGCTCCCCCCCCCACACACCATACCGGAGGAAGATACATTACATCTCACTTTACCATATTCCTAGGAGTACCAGTTCTGAGTTTTGAAAGGGATATATTATTTGATCAATTTCTAGCCTTGTAAGTGATTTGATAAAAGGTGCCCATTTTTTAAAGAAGGACTTAATATCTGGTTCCTCATCAATATTAATGTCTCGCTGCTCTAGAATACATTGTTTCTTTAGAAAATTCTTAATCTCTGATACTGTTGGTAACTTTCTTGACTTCCACTTCTTGAAGATTAGGTATCTAACTGCTAGAATGATTGAAATGATTAATTTTCCATTAGGCAAGTGTTCTTCTTGATTATTTAAGCAAAATATAACCTGGGTTAATGATAGGTCCAGAGGGGAGATTTTAAGTGACATCTTTGCCCAAAATTCCATTTTGTACCAGGACTGTTTAATCAAAGGGCAGTCCCAGATCATGTGTCTCAAATTTGCAGCCTTCATGGAGCATTTAGGACATTTATCAAAATTTGGATTCTTAAGCTTAAATGCTTTTTCAGGAGTATAATAATATCTATGGATAAGTTTTAAAAGGGCCTCCCTCCAGGTAGCTGAAATTGTAGCCTGGGATACTCTGCAAATGGATGTTTTTATGAGTTGGCTATCAATATGATCTTGCGCCAAAACTAGATTCCAGTCCTGGGCTAATTTTTCAAGGAGATGTTTCCCTTTTTCATCCCCCAAAAGATGGTAGCATGGGGTGATATGGGGTGATTGATGTCAACCCATTCTTTACCAAAACAAGCCATCCCTCTAAACTGCCTAAATCCCATCGCCACTTTGCTGTCCGCATCATATCTGTAATATAATGTCTTGTTTGTAAATACGCAAAAAAAACTCCTTATTTGAGAGGTTGAAGTTAATTTTTAAATCATCAAATGTTTTGATACATTTTCTCTCTTGATCCACAAAATATATAAGTCTATCTAATCCTAAGGTATGCCAATTTTTAATCACAGGTGAGTCCAGGCCTGCCTGGAATTCAGGATTGCCTATTAGGGGTAAGTATTGTGATACCTGACAGTTTATATCCAGGATCTTCCCTATTCTCTTCCAGGCCTTCAGAGGATTAAGGAACATTTTAAGTACTCTAATGTTAATTGGCCACTCTTTGGGTTCACAGTGTAATAGAGCTCTGGGTAAATATGGATAACAGATTTTCTCTTCAAGTTTATTGTTCAAAACATAATCCTTAGAGAGAATCCAATCGGCTGCAATTCGTGCCAAAAAAGCCAGATTATACAGCCTTAAATCTGGTAGTGCAAAGCCCCCATAGATTTTTGAAGATGTTAATTTATTCAATGCAATCCTAGGTCTGGTTTTTTGCCACATACACTTCCTAAGCAGGCTGTTTATTAGCCGTATATCTTTTTCTAGGAGCATTATTGCTGTACTTTGTAGAACGTAAAGCAATTTAGGGAGAAGAACCATCTTGAATAATGCTATCCGTCCAGAGATAGAGAGTGGCAGACTCTCCCAGTTTCTGAGCTTTTCTCTAAATGTTAGTATAATTGGTGAGATATTAAGCTTGTATAGATCTTTAGGGTCACTCGGGATATTAATACCCAGATACTTGAACAAATCTTTTACTAAACGGAAGGGGGTATTGCTAGGGGAGGAAATATTTTTCCTAAGCCAAAACAGTTCCGACTTCGTGGTATTCACTTTGTAACCCGAGAAGGAGCCAAACTGACCAATAATTTGTAATAATTTAGGAAGGTTGGTTTTGCTATTTGATAAATATATAAGGATATCGTCTGCATATAAAGCTAACTTTATCTCGTAGTTTCCTATTTTAATGCCTTCAAGATGTTGCGAGCATTAAGATGATTCGGCTATATCAGTAGATATCTTGGGAACTGATATTTTGCTACAGAAGTCTTCCACTTGGACTGGGTCAGATTATCTAGGGGAATATATTTCTTGGTAGTATTTTTCCAATTCTTCTGCTATTTCCTTTTGTTCAATTACTTCCTTCTTCCCTAAAACTAATTTTTCAATTAGCAAGGTTTTTTTTTCACTTTTGACCAGTTTAGCTAGGAGTTTCCCAGATTTATTACCATATTTATAAAGTTTAGAATGCAATTTTAATTCATTCTGAGTTTCTTTATATAGCAAAAAATCATCTTTATTGCTTTTTGCTCTATTATACTTAGCCCAGTTAGATGAGTTTTGGTCGAGGAGAAATCTGCTATATGCATTTATTATTGCATTAGTTAATTCCTTTTCTCTTTGTTTCATTTTTTTATTTAATGTAGCCATATAGGCTATAATTTCACCTCTTATTACCGCCTTCGCTGCCTCCCAAAATATGGCAGGACGATCTCTATACTCTGAGTTGCAGAAATCATAGTCATTGAACTTGGTTCTCAACCAGCTCTTAAATTTCATATCTGAGGCTAAGTAAGTGGGGGGAAAAAAAACGATTCAGTTTAAACTTATGCTGCCTATCGTGAAGATCTAAGGTAATCGGCCCATGATCAGATAAACATATAGGAAGTATATCTGCTTTAATCTCGAGTGTACACAATCTTTCGTCTATCAAAAACAGATCTATTCTTGATAACGTTTTATGAGCTTTGGATAAGCAAGTGTATTCTCTAACATCGGGATTTTGCATCCTCCATATATCCTTAATGCCCAGATTTTGCATAAGCTTAGTAAAAAGTTTAGTTTCCAGATTGTCTTTTTTATGCTTTTTTTGTTTTGTATTTTGTCTCAGCCTATCCAATGGGCACTGTGGAGCCATATTGAAGTCTCCAGCGAGGATAAGGTTGCCTTCCAATATAGAGAGTATCTCAGTCTGCAATTGATTCCAAAAGTCTGGTTCAAGAGTATTAGGCGCATAAACATTGCACATAGTAAACATACGATTATTAATTTTTATTTTTAGGATCACTGATCTCCCCTCCGGATCCACTCCGGCATGCAGTATTTCTGCGTTGATCCTTTTCCCCACTAAAATGGCTACTCCTCTCTTTCTTCCCTGTCCTGATGAGGCAATTACCTCCTTGACCCATGAAGTTTTTAATTTTAATACCTCCTCTGGCTTAAGATGCGTTTCCTGAAGGAAAGCTATATCTGTCTTCATTTTCCTCAATTGAGTAATAAATGATTTCCTCTTTATAGGAGTAGTAATACCTCCTACATTCCAGGATACAATTTTAAAATTTGCCATTTATTTTGCTTAATAAATAAGTAATACTGGTGCGGGGGAGGGGGCAAAGGGGAAAAAGAAAGAAAAAAAAAAGCCCCAGAAACAAATTTCCCTTTAATATTCTGAATCAATTTCCCTGACATCCTTTTTGCTTAAAGAAAAAATGTCAAAAAGTGATATTAATTATCTAATGACTGCTTGGTTTATTCACTAACATTTAATTGGTTCAATAATTTTTCTGCATCTTGTGCATTTTCAAACAAGTAGACTTCTCCCTTAACAAAAACCTTCAATTTAGAGGGATAGTTGATTAGGGCCTGATAGCCCTGCTGAATGAATTTAGAACAAATTGGAGCAAGATTTCTCCTGAATAATCTTGGAATAGGAGAATCTTGCTCTCTTTGAACATAATAGGCTGATTCTTGCGGAAGTATTGGAGAAGTGTTACTTTATCATTAAAAGTAAGCAATTTGGCTATTACAGGCCTAGGTCTATTATTGCCTCTGTTATAATCAGCCTGTGTCTTCCCTATTCTATGGGCCCTTTCTACCACTATTTGAGAATTACTGGGGGGTATCTTGAGTAGCTGAACTAGGGTGTCAGTGATAAATAAATTTAAATTCTCGGGTTGTTTTCCGTCTGGTAATCCAGTGATACGGATATTGTTTCTTCTGGCCCTGTTTTCTAAATCTTCAATTTTTGTTTGCATTTTAGATATGGTAGCTGCAGTGGATTCTATGCTTATGCTATGAGTAATAGTAAGGTCCTTGAGATCAGATACCCTTTGTTCTACTTCATTAATTCTGCTGGTAAAATGACTCAGTTCTTGAGACAGCAGTGTGATCTCTTGTTTGATCTCTACCCTGAGGGCATCACATTTGGGGTTTAAGGCTTCTGCAATACTTGTTACTAGTGCCTGCATATTGAAGGGTTCATTCATAACTGGAATATTAATGGGGGTTAGCTGTGGCTCAGTAACCGTCTCTGTAGTGTTTTTATTTTTTTTCTTTCTTAGTTTTGCTGCCATGGCTGGCGGAGGAGTCCGGGAGTGACTGTGAAGGAATTTGTCCATGTGTCGTAAAAAAAAAATCTGGGTAGTGATCCGCTTATACCGTGTTAGGGAAAGGAGAAGGTAAAGGAGAGAAAAAAAAAAAAGTGAGGAGTTCAGTGAATTTAATCATGGAGTGAAGGTAAGGGAGTGAGGAAGTGATGGTGGGGAGGTGCAACTTAGATTAATAACGTGTTAAGTATAAATTCTGTGTATGGGAGTCCCCACGTCAGCCAGAGAGCCCATGTTTTTAAACTTTAAAGAACTTGCCTAAGGAGAAAATCCCACCTGCCCCCTGCTTATGTTAGGTCTGAATCCTTTACAGTTTTTAAAAGAGGAACCTTCTATTTCTCTGTTGTAATTAGGTATCCCAGTCCGGCCGAATGGGATAAGCTTTAGGTCTCCTGTTATTGTTACTGTGTTAAGCCATGTGTTATTAAAGTTCTGCCTAATGTTAGATAAACGAGCCTGGAGTAGATCAGTTATGAACTTTGCTTTTTACAGAGTTGAGATACTGACCTTCCTATTCTGATCTTATTAGCCAACCTGTTATAAATAACCCTTATCTTGGCTTTGCTTGACAAGGTTCAGTTAGCTAATGAGATAAACACAGGAATATGATATTTTACCTATTTCTTAAAAAATTATTTGAAACGCTTTTTTAACAGAATATAAACCCTACTCTGACACTTTTTACAACCGTGGCTTATATTTCATAACATACAAATCCTTTTATTAATCCTATTAGTCAACCTTGAAGAAACTTAACCACAATATCCTAATAATTTTTCTGTACCACAGGAGTGTTTGCAAATAGATAATTAGATAAGTTTGGCAAGTTACCAATGTTGCATCACCCTTCCTTAGATGAACCTTAAGCTATTTTTTACTTTGGTGATTTCATACAAAAATCTATTTTATGCTCACATAGAGCAATTTTCTTTATAGCTCTTCACTCCTCCCTTTAAATGTTCCTTCTGGTTTCTGCAAATTTTCCTTTCCCTTACTAATTTGTGCCTGAAAATATACTTAGGAGAGATTAATAAATCTAATTATTTTTCCCCCTTTTTCTCTGCCACATTAACACTCTGAGGCTATCCATAACTTAGCAAGTTGAAGTTATATACACAATATCTCTTATTTTTATACAGCAATGATTCCTATTACAAATACAATGTTAGAAATGATGTATGTAATTGGCTGAAATCAAAAGGCTTATGCCCTAAATTTATCTATAAATAGCCTCTATTGCATAGGATCTTGATCTGTAATTTTTGCAGAAATTTGTACTTGTTCTAAACTTGCATTGCCACTGTTATAATCGGTATAAAACAAAGTATAAGTAAAATTTGCTATAATGTATCAGTATGTATTGCAAGTCTCAATTTGCAGTTGTCGTTTTATAAAAAACTTATGCTGTCCTAACTTTACAGCTAGAAAAAAAAGAAGAAGACAGCTAAATACATTTACCATGCATCAAACAATCTTAAAGGGACAGTCTACACCCCTATTAAGCGTCACTTATATTTTATATCTACTGCCGATAGTTCAAACTCACCCCACTTCAGTGACCATAGTGATTCACCACCGGACTTATTCATATCCCAAAATCAGTGTTTCTTCCTTGTAAATGGCCGCCATGCCCCTCCTAATATTAGATCATCCAGCCTCTTGATTGAAACCATCCAATCAAAAATAGATCACGGATGGAAAAACTTGATCGCGCTTTCGTCGTTTTGCGCATGCGCACACGCTGTGGAACTAAAAAACCGGAACGATTGATGAATCACAAGGACGCGTCTAGCGTCGGAACCAAAAAACTATAAGGGGAATAGAAAACGTGAAGCGCAGACGGATTTTTGCTTTCACGTCACTTTTGTATATTCGGGCATGCGTATTAACACGCATGTGACGTATGTGTCTGACCGTGCATGAGCATGGATTACATAGAGAAGGTCCGAAAAATTTAGAAGGAGAAGTGGATGGGAGGAGTTTGGCGGCCATTTATAACGGCTGAAAATAAACTTTTAGTTTCAGAGATGTCGGTTTTACAATCAACAGATAAAGATTAGAGCGGGTGAGTTAGCACTATCATCGATAAATAAACAGTATAAGCGACGCTTAATAGGGGTGTAGACTGTCCCTTTAAGCTCTATTTAGTCCCAGAAGTGAAAGGGTCTGCCAAAAGGAAAAAAGAATTAGTTGCAAATTTTGCACAAACATAGAAGGTATTACTTTAGCAAAAAACGTCTCTCCTTTCTAGATGGCTATGTTAATATTGTATTACAGCCACCATAATTTTGTCCAATGTTATTATATATTAGATCTTCCTTAAAAGTTATTCTGCTGTAAGGGGCATTATAGAGATACCACTTGAAAAAGCTGATTGCAGTGGTTTCTAATGGACCACAAGAAAAGGAAAACACACCAATACTTTACCCCCAGCGATTCTGTTCCTTTGTACTTATATACATGGGAAAGTTGTGCCAGTAATTTTTATGTAGCGGTTCTTACTGACACTAGCCTCTTGAATTCAACCCGGCACCCTTTTCCTCTGTATGGTGGGTACCGTGAGAAGAGAAAGAAAAGCCACTTATCTCGAGCCAGTGTTCACCCAAAATTCTGGGCTCTGAAGCAATCTCCTCGCCTCCTCTCACGCAGCAACGGTGGGAGAGGAGGGGAGACGAGCAGGGTGAAGTTGAAGTCGTTGCCGACGGAAAGGACAATCACAGTGTCTTACATGTAGCGATAACCAAGTCGCACTATGCCGACTGTTCCCGTCGACGTCTCCTACGCCTCAGCAGATGCGCTGCGGCTCCCTCAGATGACGTCTCCGATCTCCGGACCTGGCTCAATGATATGGCTCCGGTAAGTTCTGCTGAATTTGTGAGACCTCAGGCTATTCTGCTCATTTTGAGGGCTATTATAATTAAGCGTTAGCTTTTTGTTTCCTCTCCCCTCGGTTCTGCTTCTCAGCAGTTTGAATAAGGGTTCTCTGGGAGCACCTCAACAGGATCTCAGAGGCTTACTGGAAGACATTAGCCGGTGTTGTTTATAGGCTTTCCGCCTAGTTATGCCTTTAGGAATGTAGGCGACCTGTGGTCATAACTCCGGGGAATATCTTTATAGAGTCTGTTTTAATCCTGTCCCCCTCTCACGCAGCAGCGGTGAGAGAGGGGGTAGAACAGCAAGGGGAAATATGTTTTGAGGTAGAAAAAAGAAAACCCCCGTGTCTTACAATGTTCTGTTAGGGGATATAAATTATTTTTTAATCTGACCGTTGTCAGTGCAGTGGTTAGGTTTCCCACTGTCTAGGTTCCGGCATCGATGTAGCAAATTGTCCAAGTAGCTACCCAGGTGCTTGGGGTGAGGCGCGGGAAAAGCTCCGCCAAGGCTTAGGGACTTGAGTTCTCTGAGCCAGCACTCTCCAGCGTGCGCTTAGCTCCTCCTCCGTAACCTCTCTCCTAGAGCATGCAATTTTAAGCAACTTTCTAATTTACTCCTATTATCAAATTTTCTTCATTCTCTTGGTATGTTTATTTGAAAAGCAAGAATGTAAGTTTAGATGCTGGTCCATTTTTGGTGAACAACCTGGGTTTTCATTGCTGATTGGACAGCACCAATAAACAAGTGCTGTTCCTTCTTTTTCAAATAAAGATAGCAAGAGAACGAAGAAAATTGATAATAGGAGTACATTAGAAAGTTGTTTAAAATTGCATGCTCTATCTGAATCATGAAAGAAAAAATGTGGGTTTAGTGTCCCTTTAAGACTTGCTAAGGACCAGTTGATTGTTATTATGTCCTGATACATAAAACCATATAAATCAAAGAGGGTAATTTCTTTTTCATATGACTGTATATATTTATGACACAGGATTTACAGGATATCCTTTATATGTATTTAGAATTTAATTTATATTATAATGGTCTCATGATTTTTTAAACCACTCCCCAGACCCCATCCCTGTTCCTGCACACCACATATCACACTTTTGAATTTGGAAATTTTGGGAGGTATGTGCTGTCTGCCTACACCTGATCTCCCATGACATGGCAATTGATACCATTCCTGCGATACATTAGCTGCTATTGCCCTGCCTATATAAGAGATAGGGGCATTAGACTTATTGAAACCAGGGGGTATACTCTGTAGATGCCCAATGCATTCCCAATAGTACTGTGATGGAACTACAGCTATAAACCTCTTGTCTGTCTGATGGCAATAATGCATGTTGTCACTAATATCTATGTAGTTTCATACAATAATTCAGAGATCTGTACGTTTTAAATAATTTGCTTGCATTGAATAACAATGTAACTAATAAGTGGTTTGAAAAATGGCAAAAGCGCTGTCCTAGGCGTACGCATGCGCACTTCGCGTTTCCAAATGCGATGGCCGCCTTCGGAATTTGCAGCCGATGACGTATGCTGATGGGCGGAGTTGTGTCAAATTTTTACAACCACTCGTGGAAACACCGGTTTTTCAAATTTAGGGCGCGCACTTTTACAATTCATTGACAAGCTGCTGATTGGCTACGGAGATCCACGTGATCAGAACTGCTACTTTCTCTGCCAAAAAAAGAGACGGGTTTCATACTCGGAGAAGGTTCGCTAAAGAAGCGTTTAAGGTACTATTCTCTTTCTTCTTTACACGGTATCCGGGAGCGTGAAAAGCAAGTGCACAATAACCACCATATTATAATCATGAGGTGAATTATTGAGAGAAATATTTAACCAGGACATTTAAACTATTGAGACTGTTGTGTCAAATACGATCAATTTTTATTTTAAAAAAAAGATACAATTGTTGATGGAATAATAATGTAAAAGCAACTGTAGTAAATTAACTTTGTCAGTGTAACAAATACTATTTTTTTAAAAAAATCTGATAATTTTGATACTTTATGGCAAAGAAAAGCATATTTATTTAACTTTTTGTTTTAATGACATTGGTGTCTAAACATTTCTCTAAATATTTGTTAAATTGTATAAATAAAAAATGGTGAATATGAGTAAAGTATTATTTTAATGATTTGTTATATAAACTAATATAACCAGATTGCTGTACACATTCTTGTTAACTCTTTAATTAGATTTCTTGGTAGGTACAGACATAGTTTTACCCGGAGTAGTTAAATATTGGAGTCTTATGAGTCGGGCCGGGTACTATCGCGGTATCTTGGACATCGCAGCGCCTGTGTGATTGGCTGCCGAATCAGGAAGGGGCGTGACCATTGTTCTGCCCTTTATTTCATTGGATGTTACACCCTGATGCATAACGGTGTGATTCCCCGGTAGTATCTATGCGGCCGAACCTTTTGTGTCAGGTGGCTTAAGTGGGAGAGGCTTCTGGTAGAGGACCCTTCTGCTGTGGAGGTAACGGGAGCCCCAGAAGCGGTGTCTGTAATGCTGAGCAATAGGCTATAGGATGCCTCTATAATGCTTGTGTGTACAGGTGTAGTAGGCAGTGCAATGCCAGTATAGTGTGCCCTCCCCTCCGTACTGAGGCTGACATCTCAGGTGTAAGAGAACATTAGTCACACTGTGCAAGTTGTCACATCAGAGTCATTACAGTAGGCATTACACTAATGACACTCACTAGCAATACATGCATGTGAGGTTCCTGCTGAGCTGCTGGATCTGCATTGTTTTAAAGGGACATGAAACCCATATTTTTTTTCTTTCATGATTTAGAAAGGACATGCAATTTTAAACAATTGTCTAATATACTCCTATTATCTTATTTGCTTCATTATTTTGTTATCCTTTGGGGAAAAGCATATCTAGATAGGCTCAGTAACTGCTGATTGGTGGCTGCACATAGATGCCTCTTGTGGATCACCAGTGTACATTGCTATTTCTTCAATAAAGGATATCTAAAGGATGAAGCAAATTAGATGATAGAAGGAATCTGGAATGTTGTTTAAAACTGAATCCTCTACCTGAATCATGAAAAAAAAAGTTTAGGTTTAATGTCCCTTTAAGGGTAATCCCGAGGCTGGAAAAAACTGTGCATAATCTATTTATATTTTCACATGACTGAGGTCGGTAACTGAAGTAATCTTGTTTACAGGTTTGCTAAAACCTCAGCTCTGCCTGTGATTAAAGTGAAGGTTCATTTTGAGGAACTAGTGCCCGTTTTTTAATAAACCGATTAAAAACAAGGGCACTTTAATTAATCAAAATTGACATTTCACTGTTTTCTTCAAAAACTTACCTTTTAATCTTGGCAGCCGCTCCAGCACTTCCTTCGCCCGTCGCAAGCTGTCTTTGCGGGTCCAAAATGACGAATCCGGCTTCCTCCAATCAGTGTTGCATCAGGCCAAGATTCCCCCCCGGGGGGGGGGAGCTGTCATTGGAGGAAGCCTGATTTGTCATTTTTGGCGTCTGCAGAGGCTTCCGACGGCCGGGGGAATCGCTGGAGTGGCATTCAGGATTAAAAGGTAAGTTTTTGAAAACAATGAGATGTCAATTTTGATGAATTCAAGTGTCCTTGTTTTTAATCAGTTTATTAAAAACCGGGCACTAATTAATCAAAATGGACCTTCACTTCAAAGGGGCATAATGCTCATATGCTAAGTTACTTCAGTGTGATGCAGCATAACTGTAAAAAGCTGACATGAAAAGATCACCTGAGCATCTTTGTAAAAAGGGGAATATATTTTACTTCACAATTTCTTCAGCTCACCAGGCTAAGTGTTCTGGTAACGCGAATACTTCAGGTGCTGTCCAGCTGCAAGTTGGGGGAGATGGGCCATCAGCAACCCACCTGAAGTAAGACCCTTTTTTTCGTTATTTATTTTTTCAAATTTTAATTGGGATTTCCATGTTAAACTAAAATGTAAAAAAATAATCACTTAGGGCTTGATTTATCAAGCCCTCACCCCCCCTATGACTGCAGGTTCTCAAGAGAACTTGAAGTCACACTTCCCTACTTTCTCCACCTCTTAGGTGTAGAATTTTTAAATTTCCCTGTTCTTGTTCGATTGAGGTGATTGACAGCTCCTGCCCGCACGTGATTGGCTGTGCGCAGGCAGGGGGCAGGATTGCACGCGAGCACATAATAGCGCTTGTGTGCAGTGTTAAATTCTGGCATCGGATTGCACCGCCTTTGATTGATCGAGCCCTAAGTGACTACTACCCAAGCATACCCCACACTGAGCAGAATCAAATTATATCAGTTAGGACCCTAACTTGGGGATAGGACCCCACAATAGCCCCCTGAATGCACTGCCCCTATTCACTCTCATAGGTGAATGGCAAATACCTAAGTCGTATAAACATCTGCCCTATAAAAACTAGACTTATCACCTTGTGAGTGACTAGGGTCAGTGTGTTTAGGAGGCACTTGGGTTCTTTTGCCAAGTTAGGGTCCTATTTTTGGTGTCACTGGATTCTGCTTAGTCTGGGGTATATTTAGCTAGAAGTCACTAAGTGACACAAAGCCTAGTTCTTATATGGCTGGTGTTTGACGTATGTATTTGCCATTATCGCCTGAGAGTGGATACAGGCAGTGCATTCAAGGGGATCCTGAGAGGTCTTATCCCCAAGTTAGGGTCCGAACTTTGGTGTCCTTGGCTTCTGCTAAGTCTGGGGTTTACTTGGGTAGTAGTCACTTGGTGACATAATGGCTAGTTTTTATAGGGCAGGTGTTTTTATAATGTGTTTATGCATCATGACTTGTGAGAGTAGATAGGGGCAGTGTGTTCCGGGGGCTTTTGAGGGGTTCCTAACTTTGAAGTAATTGGATTTTGTTTAGTTAAGTGATGGCGAACCTTGGCACTCCAGATGTTTAAGAACTACATTTCCCATGATGCTTGACTGCAGAGTGCCTAAGCATCATGGGGAATGTAGTTCTGAAACATCTGGAGTGCCAAGGTTCGCCATCACTGGTCTAGACTCTAGGGCTGTGCTTTCTAAACTGTCGTGACACATTAGTGTGTCCCCTGGTTCAGCACAATTTTTTTAAAATTCTTTTAAAAAATTTTTTTTTTTTTTTGGTTTCCGACTTTCAGTCTGCCTGCTATGCATATCACGTAGTTGACACGTAATTGATACCTAGTGGGTAACATATCTTCTTAACCTATTGGCGCAGCTAAGCGGGAATTGAAACTATTCCCATTGGCGACACATTGGCTCCTGACTGCATGTGCAGTCTCCTCAATCGGCTCGTGACTGCACGTGTAGTCAGCGAGTGGGACAGCAGTGTGCTTGCAGCGCGGGCAGTAGTCAGTCGGTCTCTCAGAGCTCTGAGGGCAGCAGCTTAAACACTGTGCAGAAATCAGTGTGTTTTTTTTTTTTTTGGAAGCTAGCTCCCAGTAGTGCATTGCTGTTCCTGTTCTTGATATATGGATAGGAAGTGGAAGCTTAAAAATGCTTGATGATGAAATGCGAGTATCTGTTATGGTATAACCCGGATATCAAGGGTTAATACCAGATGAAAGATGCCCTGAATACGGGATCAGCAACACACGAACCCAGTTAATTTCTGGTTGACACTCCCTAGGAGACCAGATGGGGGGTTGGAAGAAGATGGTACATTAGAGGGAAGACGCCCTTTTACAGGATACATAAGAATTGCATTACTGAACCAAATAAACAAACACAAGAAAACAAGGGAGTCCTTCTTGACACCTGGCAGTCTGATTAAACAATGTGAACGCTTATCACTTAAACTTAATTACAGTAAACAATAGCTGATGTCAGGAAACCTGTTTTCAGAAAATAGTTTCACAAAGTTAACCCTTCCAGTACTGACAGAGGGGTCTGTCACAATCTTTATCTAATATTCAACTAAATATTCAGAAACTATTTTCATCCCATCAACCTCATACATCCCATTAAAATAGTAAGTAGCTATTGGTGGTGGGAAACTTTTTTTTTTTTTTTAATTCTTGCACATACACTTACATACTGTTACTTGTAAATACATTTCGTTATTATAAAATTTATGTATTTGTCCATATCTCTTAAAACAAGTTAGTTTAACCTCCTGTTTGCTAGTACAACTGAATTACTATGTCGCAAAATGTCAGTCTAAAAAGTGTCAACAACATGAAAAGTTTTGAAAGCTCTGCTCTAGGGTATACTTGGGTAGTAGTCACTAAATGACAGTCTTCTTTTAATAGGAAAGATGTTTATATGATCTATATATTTTGCCATTATCACCTGTGAGTGAATAGGGGCAGTGCATTCAGGGGGATCCTGATGTGTCTTATCCCCAAGTTAGGGTTGTAACTTTTGTGTCTTTGGATTCCGCTCAGTCTAGGGTTGGGTAGTAGTCACTTTTTTTTTTTTTTTTATTGAAGAAAAAGTACAGTTAATAAAGTACACACATTGACAAGTAGAGTTATAGCAACATTACAATTCATAGTATGAAGTGAGCACAACGTGTTGAATATTGATACAATATCAGTAGTGGCATAGTTGCTATCAGAAAAAAACAAAGAAAATCTACAAGTTTGAAATTAGGGCAATGTTATAATATGGAGTAATTCATGTATTGAGGATATAACAAAACAATAAAACAAAGCATCATTATCTTCATAACCATCCCAACCAGTATTGGTAGTCGGGGAAGAAAAAACTGAGTGTTGTATAATGGGGTTAGAAATTGCACTAGGGGGGTTCCCATCAGCTCCAGACCTGTTAACTGAACGGGTGATGCCCCAGTTCGAATGCCAATACTATCCACTAGGCATGATCATTATATGAAGTCAAACATATGACTGCTAAAAACAAATTTAGGATGGCTCAAAAGAATATTAATATTAAACAATCAAGGAAAAAGTGACAATACTAGCCGTCCAGAACAGTTATATCGAATAAAGGTTAATTTTAAAGCTTATGTGGAATATAACGAGTTGTGTAGCACAACACTGCATTTTATCCTGTACGATAGAGCCAGTTATAAATTCAGGAGCGTGTTAGAGCATAACAAGAGTTAGCTAATTAGTGTGATTTAACCCTTTCATGACTGGGTTAAAGTGCCTACATCGGAACAACTGTTCCAATGTAGACAAATTGAAACCACGCGATCGTGCATACGGTCGCGAGATTTAAATAATTGGATCGCATCTGGGGGGCATCCCTACAACCCTAGGAACGCCCTCCGGACCGCGATCAAATCCTAGAAGCACAGAAGGCTTCAGGACAGCCGTTAGCTATGACGTTCTATTCCGTCATAACGGCTTTAAAGCTCAGTGTAATTATGACGGAATATAACGGCATTCAAAGGTTAAAGTGGCACCACTGTAGACTTGAATACAGATAGTTACAAAACATAGAGACCTGTAGGCTCCAGGAAATACTAATTACCGAGATAAACCATACCCATGACCATTGTTATGACCAATGTTATACTGAGAATATATAGTTAGGTTAGCTAATACCATATGAATCATTTGAGATAGTGTAGGGAGCATATGTTATACCATTGCATAGTATGATAATAATGTCAAATTCCCAATCAGACACATGGTAGCCTCAAGCAAATTTATCTATAGATTACTTAAAAGGTTTGAAAGAGGTAGAGTGACCCACATAAAAGTATGGTGTGAGTATTTGTATTCCAGGCTGATATGGGAGAAATAGCTATGGTTCTGAGAGTGTTACAAAGACACTAACCCTTCAAACAATTACAAATTTGAGAAAATAATTAGGAGGGCATCAGTGTTATTACGTTGACCTGTGCAGTTATAGTGGGAAGATGGCGGTGTAACTCGCAAGTTCTCAGCAAAATCAGTCAGATTATCATACCTGTGGTGGACCTATATACCTGCTAAGCAAGTGAGAACTGAATATTGCAACAGGGGGTGTAGGGCAGATCATACCAGAGCATTACATAAAACATACTTGGAAAGGGACCCCCTATTACCTCATGGCAATGAACATTAGTAAAAGAAAATCTGAAAACATAGAACAATTTGAAAAAGCTGTCCAGTCAATCATGGAGGTAATATGTGACTTATGCAAGTGAAAGTTACCAGTAGCAGGTCACCTAGGACGCCATTCTCGGCATGATATGTGAAAAATAAACAAGTTTAATAATTAAACAATAAAGGCCAACAGGGCTAAAACTAAAAATAGGCAGTCTCCAGTACAGTTCCTTCCAAAATGAACAGGAGGGGACCGCAAGGTCTACATGTGAGCGGGAGCCAAAGTCACAATCTGATTAGCCGACTCCACAACGATTGGAGGCAAGCTGGCAATACAGCAGGCACATATAGAAGATGGGTAAGGCTCCACTAGCTTTCTGCAGGCTGTGAGCCTGGCGTGTTTGCGGAAGACGGCAACCGCAGGGGATCCACACCTCTACACTATACTCTGAAGGGATGCTAGTACTGTTCAATCCCATGCTGCAGGCTGAGTGTAGCGGTACGTTGGCAAGGAAGCAGTTAATCTCCAGGGCTAGCTTGTCATTCGATAAAGAGGATCCTGCAGCTTCATATTAACAATGCGTGTCCATCCTTTTAAAACGCAATTGGTCTCCTCCAAACCGTGTAGAGGGAATTGCCTCTGGTGCGATAGATCCGTTTCACCCTCTATAATTGCCTCCAAAGCGATCTGACCCTCTGACTGCGATAGGCTAACTGTGAGGCATAGATCCGCTGCTGGTGTTATTTTGCCGGGATCTTCACTAAGAAACCCTCACTTACTTGCAGGTTAGTTGACAACAAGTTCTGATGAGACTTGGTCGGCCAAGCAGAAGTGCTAGGAGGGTCAGTTACTTGAATTGCTCTCGCTTCACTCTGAGTACTCTCATAGATGCTGCCAAGGAGTCAAGCCTTGTGTAAAAATTTCCAGGAGGGACAAGGTCATGTGTTCCATTTTGCTTATCGCCAGAGTGAGCATGGTTGAAGAGCCTGGATGCTTAATTTTATCTTTTTATGCCTTCTCGGTAGCCAGGAGTTGTAACGTCCTGATCCCAGTAGTTTCCCGGACACACTTATTGCCAAGGGAGGACTGGATGGCTTGAGATTCTGCCACAGATCTTCTATACGCAGAGGTAACTCAAAGAGCAGTATGAATCGGTGGCCATCTTGGTCTGCCGCCCACCAGAAGTCACAGAGCTTATTTTTTTTTTTATATTTTTTTTTCTTTGATTTTATTTAACATTGAAGTCCCTATTAGGTTTTAAATAATGAATAACGAAACTGACTAACTTCAGGTATGTCCATTACCAGTGCTTAGGTCATGCATTGCTTTGCTGTGATTTCTTGAGATTTTCGTAGTAAACCTTATTAAACTGAATAGGAAAATAACATGACTGTGCCTGCACATGCCAAATGCACACGCCCTTGCAAGTCCTGTGACTAGTATCCTGATTGGCTGCTTAAAGTCTTTTTACAGTGCGGTGTGAACACTTAGGACATTTTGAGGTAAAATGTTTTCCTTTATTACATAGATGTTCAGGTGATACTTTCTAGTCCTCTTTTTACAGCTATGCTTCATGACTTTCAAGTGCTTCAACATTTGGATATCATGAGATTGAAATTCTCCACCTAAGAGGTTAGGAAGCAGCGGTCTGAACTTGTGAGAACCTGCAATTGTAGGGGGTGAACGGCTTGATAAATCGAGCCCAAAGTGATGATTGCAGGAATTGTATCATTAAACTGTTACATTATACTCCTATGTTTATCACCACCTGTTCCTGAAAAGTGCTTTCAGTCTGTGTTTACAAGTGGGGTAGTGCTCAGTGCCTGATGCCTGCTATATATGAGCTGGATATCAGGTTTGTAATGGCTGTAGTTTGATATCTGTACAGTGAACATTTGTTTGGAGAACACTACAGTCTACAAAGCAGCAGCTTGTTAAACAGTGGAATTGTTTTTATTGCCATAGACTTTATGTCCAATGTTGATAGTTTGTTTCCATTTCTTTGTTTCCTCTCTGTGTTTGTAATGCAGCACTGGTTGTATTTTAGCTTTAAAGGGACAGTAAACGCCACTAAACTCTATTTATTCAAAAAATACATAACGAATCAACCATTATTCACATACCCCCAATAGTGAAGCAGATCATCAGCCATAAATATCGGTAATGTAATCATCTAAATATGTCTAAAAAATGGCCCCCAACTCCTCCTCCCTTTACCTTCTTCATCATCCAATTTTTTTTTTTTTTTTAATACCTCTGCTCGTTCACAAGGCTTTCAACTGTCATCACGCAGTGACATATGAACGCTACTTGCACGTCAATGCGCATGTGCACCGCAATGAATTTCCTGATCTTAATTACCTGATGAGCAGAGGGAGCGCATTCAGCAGCAGACTCTGTCTGTAGAGTTCAACTTCCTGCTCCACCAGTTGCGCCTCCAGTGTATTTACATATAGTCTTAATATATTTAAAATCCCCTTACTATAATTGGACTTTGTTTAAAAATCAATATAATTCTCATTCTAAATTTTATCTACACTAATTTTTAGATTGCTATAAAATAAACGCTACTTTGATACCCTGTGTACTTTTCTTCAATGTCCGTAAAAAACAAAACAAAAAAAAACAGGTTTTTATCTAATGGTTCCGGATTTTTCATTCCCCTTAGACGTCGCGCATGTGCAAATTTGGCGCGTCATGTGTGATCCGATATGATCACACAAGCTCAACTGTCCGTGCATGGAAAGGTAAACTGATTTGCGAGTCGTTTACTAGAGGGGCATATGTAATTAAGGTACTGAAATTTCCTTGGGGGCCGAGTTTGGGGGGGGGGACATTAACGGTCTGGATGGACATTTTAACTCAGAATTCGAAACAATACGATGGGAGCTATTATATTTCAAAGGTAAGTGTTTACTGTCCCTTTTCAAGTCTTTTTATTTGAAATATAATTGAAAATAAGTAGTGAGGTTGTATTTATGTTTTATTTTAATTTAATTTTTTTTTTTTTACACAACTCTTTCTAAAGACAGGCTGTTTACTTGAAAATGTCTAAGTGGGGGGGGCACACTCCAAGTATCAAAACTATTTACTTTTTTCTAATGGTGGTGAGAGTCCATGATCCTTATTGTTGAATTAAATCACCTGGCCACTAGGAAGAGGCAAAGACACCCTATACCATTGTTTTAATAATCCCTCCTACTTCCTCTTCCCTCCCAATATTTCCTTGTCTTGACAAGGAGAGAGTATGGATAGAGATGTCGCTAAAATGAAGAATTTCAGATTTTTATTCCTTCAATGGATAGTTACTGGAAGAGAAGGATTTAGGAAAGTGTTCCTTCTTTCTGAAGGTCCTGGTCATTTGACAGAGGTTTCACTTACAATGTACCTGTGGGGTTCAGTTTAGTGTGAGGGGTATGCTTGTGCAACTAGTGTGGTGTGTTTTGTACTTCTCCCCTGAGTGATTGCTAGTCTTAAACAGGAGGGCGTTTCAGCAATCTTTATAGCTCCAGCTTGGTCTCAACTAAGTTGGTATGCAGACCTATTCAGGATGTCCTGTGCTGCTCCATGGCGCCTTCCACTTAGACAAGACTTGCTCATGCAGGTGCTGGTCTTTTTTTTTTTTTATATATTCAATTTTTATTAAATTTTCACATCAACAGAGTGTAAAACAAACAAAATCCAAAAGAATAAAGAAAGAAAACAGCGTAACTACAGTATATCTTTAAGGACAGCTGTGGCACTTATACGCCCGTGACCTAAAGTTACAAAGGCCTTCAGCAGGTCAAAATGCAGTCCATGTGCAATTGTCTCTTTTCATCTGAGCTTAAGTCTTTAGCTATCCCACTTAATGAAAGTTTCTAGAAATGCATACAGTATAGGGAGCCTGTGTTTCTAAGATGTAGGACTGTGCTTATTGACAGATGACCTTTTATAACATTGCAAATTGTATGCGCCTCAGCTGTGCGCAATAAAATAAGATGCGAACAGTTTTTATCAAAAAAAATACAGGAAAATAAGGAAATATAACAACAGTAAATAAAAATTAAATAAATAAATAAATAGTAATAAGTGAACCCAGTGTGCCCCGACCGAAAGCTAAATTCCATTTATATCCATAATTGTGTCTAAAAAAAAAAGGGGGTTATTCTCAGTTGTGCCCATGTTGGAAAGACTCCCATAAAAAGAGCATATCTTCAAAGAAGTCTAAATTACCCACTTGCAAGTAATGAAACCTTTCCAACATCAAATCTTTGCTAACTAATCTCTTCCAATCATTAATATCAGGGGTTTTGGAGGACTTCCAGTATCTGGGGATCATCTGTTTTGCTGTATTTATCATAATTTGGAATAACTGCCTACGTATCTTACATGTTATTTGAGGTATATGTTGAAGCAGAGTGACCTCCACATTTGGGTTTAGTTGTGTGTGTAGGACCTGGTTGATATTGTTGAAAATTTCTACCCAGAAGGTCTTAATGGGTATGCAGTCCCACCAAATATGTTTCATATGCCCCACCTGCTCACAACCTCTCCAACAGGTGCCTGAGTTTGTTTTATATATGTGTTTGAGTCTTGCCGGTGTTAAATACCACCTCATACATATTTTTATATTGGTTTCTTTCGCCCCTGAAGAATGTGCAGACCGCGTTAGCCTTTTAAATCTATCAAGCCAATCCTTATGTGAAGTGTTTGTGTCCAGCTCTCTATCCCACCCCGTTGTGTATGAAGGTAGCTTTGGAAATCTATTCTCCAAAACTAATCTGTATAGTGATGAGACTGATCTGAGGGGTTTTGACTCCTTTATGCACGCTTGCTCAAACTGTGTTGGGGGTCGTAAGAAGTCAGCTTTGCATCTATGTGATATAATAAAGTGTCTAGCTTGGTGGTAATTAAACCAAGAGGCAAAGAAAGGAACCGACATTGGATCTATTTGCTGTTTTGTTTTTAGCTTGCCATTGTTTAAAAGTGAGTGTATCTGTACGTAAGAAGAAGGCGAGGTGTCTAAGTTCTTTACATTTTGAAGGCCTGGGGGGAATTCAGGGTTTATTAGTAAATTTGTGAGTGGGGAGCATTTTGTGGATATTTTTGGGAACATTTTAAGGACTAGTAACCAGTCCCTCCATGTTTCATTAGTGATACAGGATTTTGAGATATTAGGGTTTTTTAAAGCTGTAAGATTCCAGCATTTATTGCCCATATAATGCGTGTCAGCTAAGTGGGTTTCTATCTGTACCCATCCTTTATGCTGTGCGCCCTCCGGTTTGCACCAATCAATGACTCTTTGAAGGGAAATGGCCAGTTTGTATGAGCTGAGATGTGGTACACCTAGGCCTCCCTGTGCTGGTAATTTGTAAATCGTACTTTTATTAATACGTGGCGGCCTGCGTCGCCATATGTAGTCATTCATGATTTTTTGTAAAATATTAATCTCCGTGGAGATATGTTGGATGGGTACAGTTTGTAGGATATAGAGTGCTTTAGGTAACAATACCATTTTGGCGGCTTGTATTCTGCCTAGCCAGGAAATGTTTTTTAATAACCAGGAGGAGGTCAGAGAGTGGAACTCTGTGATCAGCTCTCCGTAATTATGTTTACGCGTGGAAGATTTATCGGGTGTTAAATAAGTGCCCAAGTATTTAAGATACTTGGGTTGTACTTTCAAAG
Organism: Bombina bombina; assembly: GCF_027579735.1. Taxonomy (NCBI): domain Eukaryota; kingdom Metazoa; phylum Chordata; class Amphibia; order Anura; family Bombinatoridae; genus Bombina; species Bombina bombina. The sequence continues at coordinate 134,220,258 of NC_069505.1, read as the reverse complement.
GGCACAGCGCTGTGATTTCATCTAGTATCTTCTTCGGGATCCCTATCGGTAAGAATTCGGACTTGGACATGTTGACCGAGAAGTTAGAAACCATGCCAAAGTGTTCTAGTTCTGTCATTGCATGAGTAATAGATGTGAGGGGATCAGTTAGTGTCATTAATAAGTCGTCGGCGTATATGGCTAATTTGTGATGATTGTCTCCTATGTGTATACCTGTGATGCGAGAGTTTGCTCTAAGTTTGATTGCTAGGGGTTCTAATGAAAGGATAAACAATAAAGGGGATAGGGGACAACCCTGTCTGGAGCCATTTCGTATCTCAAACGCTTCTGATAGCGTCCCGTTCACTCTCACCTGAGCAGTTGGGTTAGTGTATAAGGCCATAATTTTGTGGATAAACTGTGCTGGGAAGTCGAATCGTCTCAGTGTCTCCTGTAAAAAGGTCCAGTCCAGTCTGTCGAAAGCCTTTTCGGCGTCAGTAGAGAGGAACAGTGCGGGGAGCTCAGTCTGAGAAACGTAGTCTATGAGATTGAGTACTTTTACAGTGTTGTCCTTCGCCTCCCTTGTGGGCACGAAGCCCGCCTGGTCTTGGTGTATTAATTGTGGGAGAAACTTGTTAATTCGGGTCGCTAATATTTTGGCGTATAGCTTCAGGTCGGTATTGAGCAAAGAGATAGGTCTGAAATTGGCCGGCTTGTCTGGGTCCTTACCCGCTTTTTCCAGGACTGATATATTAGCTTGTAACATGGTGTCTGGGAAGGCTGAAATGTCTGTTATGTAATTAAACAAAGAAGTTAGATAGGGGGCCAAATACTTAGAGAATGTCTTGTAGTAGAGGCTAGAGAATCCGTCAGGGCCTGGTGCTTTTTTTGGTTTTAGGGTGTTAATAGCTTCTAATACCTCTTTAATGTTGAAAGGTTGACTTAAAGCATCTTTTTGTTCTGCACTAAGTTTCGGGATTTGAACTTGATCTAAGTATTGCTGACATTTATGGCGATGAGTGTGGTCTGACCTGTCTGGGAATAAATTGTATAATCTGTGGTAGTATTTTTTAAATTCTTCAGCTATTTTGTGAGTGTCTTCAACATGTTTACCTGTGTCAGTTTTAATCGAGTGGACATATGTTTGCTGTTGTCTTTTTTTTAAAGCCCGAGCCAACCACTTTCCGGGTTTATTCCCTTCCCTATAAAATGTTTGTTGGAAGGATAATAGCTGCTTTTGTGCGTTTATCTGAAGTAGCTTATTTAATTGATCTCTTTTAGAGGTCAGCTCTTCTAAAACTAGAACGTTATCCGGAGATTGTTTATGTAGGTAGTCAAGGTTAGATATGTCCTTGGCTAGTAAGGTGAGTTGTTCCCTCCTTTTCTTTGTTATAAGTGCCTTTGTTTTAATTAGTTCTCCTCTAATTGTGCTTTTATGAGCTTCCCAGATGGTCGGGATTTGAACATCTGGTGTATTATTTAGAATGAAATAAGATTTTATATGTTTGGCCAGCTTTTTTACCTGATTTTTCCCCACTAGTAAAGACTCATCTAGTCTCCATTGAAAGGATTTCAAGGGAGCCGAAGGCCACGCCAGCCTGCAAGAAACTAATGAGTGATCGGACCAAGTAGTGTGTGAGATATCCGCAGTTTTAATGTATGACAGGGCCAGATGGTCTACCAGAACATAGTCCAGTCTTGAATAACATTTATTTGGACTCGAAAAGAAAGTAAAATCTCTTTTCTGAGGGTGTAAATATCTCCAGGTGTCGTGTACACCTAACAATTTGAGATTTTGCCAAATACTATGCATGTTAGAAGTTTTTTGTCGTGTGTCTGGGTTAGAGCAGTCAATCTTGGGGTTAAGGGGGACGTTGAGGTCTCCTGCAATAATCAGAGAACCTTTAGCATGCGTAACTATAGAATTGGTGATCGTGTTGATAAATTTGCTCTGAAATTTATTGGGGGCATACACATTAGCTAATGTAACTGGTTTGCCAAATAGGAGCCCTGTGATGCATAAAAATCTCCCTTCTCTATCACATTCTACATGAGTTTTAGTGAATGATATGTTTTTGTGTATTAATATACTGACCCCATTTGTTTTTTTAGCGGCGTTTGTGCTGTGGTAATGCTGTGGATAGCTAGAGGAGAAGTATTTGGGGATATGTTTAGATTTGAAATGTGTCTCCTGAAGCATGAGGATGTGCCCCCCCCTTCTCTGCAGATCAATTATTGCCATCCTACGTTTATTTGGGCAGTTTAAACCTTTCGTGTTTTGGGTGATAATGACCAGTTCTTGTTGTTGTTGACCCTCCCTATTCGTCATGGTTTTCTATGTGTAGTGATGGGTAATGTAGTGGTAGCAACTTACCAAGTTCTCCTGATAACAGATCCGGGCACACTGGGCTAGACAATACAATAAAATTGACAACAATAAAATTAAGTACATGAACATAAAACAAAACAAAAAACCACATTCTTCTTCCAAAAAGTGGAAGAGTTACGAAAAACATCTAAACTACTAGGGAGATTATCTCCCAACTGGCTGAGCACATTGAGTTTACAATTTAAGAACAAAACATTGCAATCAGTAAGGCATGAACAGGATATTCATAACAAATATTGATACTGAAGGGTTGGTGGCCCTGAACTACAGTCCAACTGTTAACCAATGAACGTCCTTCAGGAGTCAGACCTAGGGGAAAGGAGAGAAAAAAAAGAAACAACAATGCAGAGAAATCGTTGCAACAAAGGAGAAAAGGATACAGTCAGCTTCAGTGCGCTCATCCCTTTTCAGACTCCGGATTTTGACTGCCTATAGTCATTCTGCGAGACCTCTTCTTTTGTACTTGCTGCCAGATTTTCCTCTGAGGTAGCTGGACCATGCTAGACTCTTTGTTTTGCTGATCCTGTGTTCCCAGGGATTCTTCCAGCACTGGTGTAGGGATGTCTAGCTCTTTGCAGATTTTGTGGATGTCCCCTGGAGTAGTGCAGACCAATCTCCTCCCCTGCCATATGATTATTAGATGGAAGGGGAAACCCCATCTATAAGGAATGTTCATTTTCCTGAGCAACAAGGTAAGAGGTTTGAGCTCTTTGCGTTTGGTTAGAGTTCTTTGCGAAAGATCTGCAAACATCTGAATATTTGCGTTTTCGTACGTGATAGATTGCTTTTCTCGGGATGATTTCATGATCTCTTCCTTGACCTGAAAATTGGTAATACGTACTATCACATCCCTGGGAGGCTGTGAGTCCGGGGGCTTGGGACGAAGTGCTCTATGCGCCCTGTCAATATCTATCATCTGAGGTGACTCTGTTTGCATAAGGAAATTAAAGAGATCTTGTAGGTACTGCTCCAGGCCAGATGCAGGTATAGATTCAGGTATCCCTCTGATTCTAATATTGTGCCTCCTGCTCCTATTTTCTGCGTCGTCTATTTTTTCCTCTAAGTCATGAATTACATCATTTTGCTTATATATGAGCTTATGCAGATCTAACAGTGCTGTCGCATGAGTGTCTTGTGTGTCTTCCACTACCTCCACTCTATGACCAATATCTGACAGTTCCTTTTTTAGGTCATTTATTTCATCTTTAATGCATTGCTTTACCTGCAGAATCAGGGTAGAGAAATCTTTTTTCGAGGGTAGTGACTCAAATAAGGCTTTGGGTACTGTGACAGCATCTGCTATTGATTCAGATTCAGACTCAGAAGAGGAGTATGCATTTACAGAGTCTTGTTCTTCTGAAGGATTGAGTGTGACAGACTTGGTTTCTGCTGTTTTGAAAAAATCGTTTACAGAGGGTGTGGGGTGGCTTTTTTGCTTAGGTACTGTCCCTTTTCTACCAATTTTTTTAGGAGACATGATGATATTTCCCACAAGCTAGAAGCCAGTGCTGCGTGGTTAGAAAGTCTGTATATCTCTTATTTTGAATTCACCAGAGCACGGAGGTTATGAAAGTTATGCACTCTTCTAATGCATATGTCAAGAAACAAAAAAACTGCTGAATTATGTTTGCTGGACTGGTTGAATATGGTGTGGCTGCATGAGCACTCAGACTTTTATATGATATAACGTGTATCACCCAAGGCCTACCTCTAGATTAATTCCTTCTGTCTCCCATGCTGGCTTAGCAAAAAGTATGTTGCACGATGTCTTCCCCCTTTCATGCCTATCCTGCTCTTTTTCTTGCGATGTTTGCCTTTATAGCATCTTTGCTCAAGTCTTGCAATGATGGGATGTTTGTCCCCTTAGTTATGTTTTCATGATAGTGGAGTGGTGTGGTAGGGTGATGGTGACTGCGTGTTTGCTTGCAGCCATTAAGCCTCTGCAGTTATAAAGATGGCGCGCTCCGCCCCGGAGCTTTTGCGATTCTTACCGGACTCCTAGGTACAATTGGAAAAACGGCCTGTTGTCTGCCTCTTTCGCCTTTAGCTTACCTCCGCTTCAGGTCAGGGTAGTTCTTCTGGAGTCCGGAGTGTGGTGTTCGCAAAATCTAGCGTGGATCAGGGCCTAGGCGTAGCGTAGTATTATCGCCCCAGTTGCGATCACGATCCGTCCATCAGCTTCATATTAGGCTATCTGAGCAGTAGTTAGCCCAATCCACTTTGCTGGGTGACTTTATCCCACCTCGATTAGGCTTTTTAATGCCACTCAGCCAGATAGGGCTCAGGAGCTCACTTAAGCCGCGGCCATCTCCTAGGCTGGCTAGCTCCGCCCCCGCAGGTGCTGGTCTTTTATCACAATCTCCAGTCTCTCTCAACCTAACTGCATGGAGATTGAACACTTGATCTTGGCTCAGAGTCTTTTCTGATTCTGTCATTGATACTTTACTTCAGGCTTGTAAGCCTATTACTAGATGGCTCTATTACAAGTTATGGAAGGTGTACCTTTCTTGGTGTTCTAGGCATGATTTTTCATTGCATTCAGTGAGAACTAGGATTTTAAAATCCCTTCATGAAGGTTTAGACAAGGGCCTGTCGGACAGTTTTATTAAGGGTCAGATTTGTGCCCTTTCAGTTATTTTACATAGGTTAGCTCTGCTACCTGACATTTAATGCGTTTGTTAGGATTAGGCCAGTAATTAAGCCATCTTACCCCCTTGGAATCCCAATCTGGTTCTCAAGGCTTTACAATCTCCATTTGAATCAGTTCATAATTAAGATACTATCTTGGAAAGTTGTGGTGGTTTTTTTCTCTTTTGGCAATCTATTTAGTGAGAATTCTAAATTGTCTGCACTTCTGACCCTCAATATTTGATCTTTCATCAGGGTAAGGCAGTTTTGCGTACGGTTTGGCTTTCTGCCCAAAGTGGTTTCTGTGGAAAATATTAACCGTGAAATGGTTGTTCAATCCCTATGTCGTAATCCAAAGTCTTCAAAGAAGAGTCTTTTTACATCATTTAGATGTGTTTTTGGGGTTTGAAATTCTATATACATGCTTCCAGTTTATTTCTTTTATATTCTGTAAGAGGGGTCACAAGGCTACTTCTGTTCCCTTGTCCTTTTGGTTGAGTAGCATAATAGGTATGGCTGACTTGGAAGGCGGGTCAGCAACCGCCTAACTGAATCACTGTTCATTCTACTCGTTCTGTTTCAAGTTGCTGGACTTTTAAAAATGAGGCTTCTGTAGAACAGATTTGGAAGGCTGCTACCTGGTTGTTGCATACTTTTACTAAATTCTATCTTTTTTTTGATCTTTCGGTATAATGGTTCTACAGTCGGTAGTTCCTGATAAATGGATTGCTTTGTGCATTTTTTTTTTTCTCCTTCCGAAATTTTTGGACTCTACAGCTTGTGTATTGATTCCTAATAGTAAGGGTTGTGGACTCTCAGTACCTCCAGAGGAAAAACCGGTACATAAATTGGATATGGTATTTAAACCTAAGTTGAAAACCCCTAAAGTGTTTCCTGTACCTTCATTGGCAGCGGATATTATATCCAAGGAGTGGGAAGAACCTGGTGTCCCCTTTCCCCTTCAAGATTTAAGAGAATGTTTCCTGTTCTGAAAAGCAATTTTGAGGTGTAGACTAAGGCCCCTAAATTAGATGGAGCCATTTCCACTCTGACTAAATGCACTGCTATCCATCTGGAAGATAGCACATCTTTTTAAGGACCCTATAGATAGGAAGGGTATCTGAGGGAGGGAGGCTTGCTATTCCAACCTGCTTTAGGTATTGCTGCTGTGGCTGGAGCTACCAACTTTTGTTGTGATACCTTTTTCTGAACTAATTTCAGTAGAATCCTCTTTGGAGGCTATCGAAGACCACATTCAGGCCCTAAAAGTCTGACAATTCCTTAATTTGTGACGCCATTATTCAAATCTGTCTCAATGCCAAGAACTCTGGATTTGCTGTGCTAGCTAGTAGGACTCTGACTAAAGTCTTGGTCAGCGGACATGATTTTCAAGTCCAGGCTACTGTCTTTGGCCTTTAAGGGAAAGTCCTTATTTGGGCCAGGCCTGGATTCCATAATTTCTACTGTCACTGGCGGAAAGGGGCCTTTCTACCCCAGGATAAGAAATCTAGAGCTAATGGATGTCCTATGGTGCATTTTTTGCTCCTTTCGTTTGATCAAGAGTAGACACAGAGGAGCTCTTCCACAACCAAATCTGAAATGCCCTGGTGTTACCGGGAAGCCCAACCTGGTGTGGAGCAAGAAAAAAAACAACCCAAGAAATCCAGAAGTTTGGGCTCACTC